>NW_026961324.1:0-114235 GCF_963924245.1 Chroicocephalus ridibundus
CCAATGTTCCCTCCAGGCACTTTCAGTGTGGGTGCCTTCTCCACGTGGTTCCTGGTTTCCCTGCAGCGCTGAAGAGAATGTTAGCAAAGAGTAACCGGCACAGCGAAAACAGTACTCAAAGACAGGGAGAGCAAGCTCTCTCTTGGCACTTTGGATGTGGGACATACAGCGAGATGTTTGCTGCTTTTGCGTTTGGCTGTTGGGAGATTTACAGCACAAAGTTATCTAGTTGATTTGAAGCAGTTCCGAGAAAGTCTAAACATAATCGCCACTTCTCCCTCCTGGCACTTTCCATGTGGGAGATATAGCAGGATGTATATTGGTTTTGAGGACAACTCAATGGACAGTGTAGGGAGAAAAGTTCCTGGCTCCTTGAATGCCGTTCCTGGAGACACTGCGATCAATGAGGGAGATATGTCAAGATGTGTGTTGGTTTTGAGGACGGCTCTCTGGAGAGTCTTAGCAAAGAGGTCACAGGGATAATCAGAGCAATTCTCAGAGACACTGAGAACAAGATGGACAGTTCCCTCCTGGCACTTTCCCTGTAGGAGATACCGCAAGACGTTTCTGTAGATTGGGCACAGCGCTCTGCAGGGTGTTAGCAGAGACTTTCCCGGGACAGTGAAACCCTATGTCAGAGACACTGAGAAGAAGCCCCAATGTTCCCTCCAGGCACTTTCAGTGTGGGTGCCTTCTCCACGTGGTTCCTGGTTTCCCTGCAGCGCTGAAGAGAATGTTAGCAAAGAGGTAACCGGCACAGCGAAAACAGTACTCAAAGACAGGGAGAGCAAGCTCTCTCTTGGCACTTTGGATGTGGGACATACAGCGAGATGTTTGCTGCTTTTGCGTTTGGCTGTTGGGAGATTTACAGCACAAAGATATCTAGTTGATTTGAAGCAGTTTCCGAGAAAGTCTAAACATAATCGCCACTTCTCCCTCCTGGCACTTTCCATGTGGGAGATATAGCAGGATGTATATTGGTTTTGAGGACAACTCAATGGACAGTGTAGGGAGAAAAGTTCCTGGCTCCTTGAATGCCGTTCCTGGAGACACTGCGATCAATGTGGGAGATATGTCAAGATGTGTGTTGGTTTTGAGGACGGCTCTCTGGAGAGTCTTAGCAAAGAGGTCACAGGCATAATCAGAGCAATTCTCAGAGACACTGAGAACAAGATGGACAGTTCCCTCCTGGCACTTTCCCTGTAGGAGATACCGCAAGACGTTTCTGTAGATTGGGCACAGCGCTCTGCAGGGTGTTAGCAGAGACTTTCCCGGGACAGTGAAACCCTATGTCAGAGACACTGAGAAGAAGCCCCAATGTTCCCTCCAGGCACTTTCAGTGTGGGTGCCTTCTCCACGTGGTTCCTGGTTTCCCTGCAGCGCTGAAGAGAATGTTAGCAAAGAGGTAACCGCACAGCGAAAACAGTACTCAAAGACAGGGAGAGCAAGCTCTCTCTTGCACTTTGGATGTGGGACATACAGCGAGATGTTTGCTGCTTTTGCGTTTGGCTGTTGGGAGATTTACAGCACAAAGATATCTAGTTGATTTGAAGCAGTTCCGAGAAAGTCTAAACATAATCGCCACTTCTCCCTCCTGGCACTTTCCATGTGGGAGATATAGCAGGATGTATATTGGTTTTGAGGACAACTCAATGGACAGTGTAGGGAGAAAAGTTCCTGGCTCCTTGAATGCCGTTCCTGGAGACACTGCGATCAATGAGGGAGATATGTCAAGATGTGTGTTGGTTTTGAGGACGGCTCTCTGGAGAGTCTTAGCAAAGAGGTCACAGGGATAATCAGAGCAATTCTCAGAGACACTGAGAACAAGATGGACAGTTCCCTCCTGGCACTTTCCCTGTAGGAGATACCGCAAGACGTTTCTGTAGATTGGGCACAGCGCTCTGCAGGGTGTTAGCAGAGACTTTCCCGGGACAGTGAAACCCTATGTCAGAGACACTGAGAAGAAGCCCCAATGTTCCCTCCAGGCACTTTCAGTGTGGGTGCCTTCTCCACGTGGTTCCTGGTTTCCCTGCAGCGCTGAAGAGAATGTTAGCAAAGAGGTAACCGGCACAGCGAAAACAGTACTCAAAGACAGGGAGAGCAAGCTCTCTCTTGGCACTTTGGATGTGGGACATACAGCGAGATGTTTGCTGCTTTTGCGTTTGGCTGTTGGGAGATTTACAGCACAAAGATATCTAGTTGATTTGAAGCAGTTCCGAGAAAGTCTAAACATAATCGCCACTTCTCCCTCCTGGCACTTTCCATGTGGGAGATATAGCAGGATGTATATTGGTTTTGAGGACAACTCAATGGACAGTGTAGGGAGAAAAGTTCCTGGCTCCTGAATGCCGTTCCTGGAGACACTGCGATCAATGTGGGAGATATGTCAAGATGTGTGTTGGTTTTGAGGACGGCTCTCTGGAGAGTCTTAGCAAAGAGGTCACAGGCATAATCAGAGCAATTCTCAGAGACACTGAGAACAAGATGGACAGTTCCTCCTGGCACTTTCCCTGTAGGAGATACCGCAAGACGTTTCTGTAGATTGGGCACAGCGCTCTGCAGGGTGTTAGCAGAGACTTTCCGGGACAGTGAAACCCTATGTCAGAGACACTGAGAAGAAGCCCCAATGTTCCCTCCAGGCACTTTCAGTGTGGGTGCCTTCTCCACGTGGTTCCTGGTTTCCCTGCAGCGCTGAAGAGAATGTTAGCAAAGAGGTAACCGGCACAGCGAAAACAGTACTCAAAGACAGGGAGAGCAAGCTCTCTCTTGGCACTTTGGATGTGGGACATACAGCGAGATGTTTGCTGCTTTTGCGTTTGGCTGTTGGGAGATTTACAGCACAAAGATATCTAGTTGATTTGAAGCAGTTCCGAGAAAGTCTAAACATAATCGCCACTTCTCCCTCCTGGCACTTTCCATGTGGGAGATATAGCAGGATGTATATTGGTTTTGAGGACAACTCAATGGACAGTGTAGGGAGAAAAGTTCCTGGCTCCTGAATGCCGTTCCTGGAGACACTGCGATCAATGTGGGAGATATGTCAAGATGTGTGTTGGTTTTGAGGACGGCTCTCTGGAGAGTCTTAGCAAAGAGGTCACAGGGATAATCAGAGCAATTCTCAGAGACACTGAGAACAAGCTCGACAATTCCCTCCTGGCACTTTCCCTGTAGGAGATACCGCAAGACGTTTCTGTAGATTGGGCACAGCGCTCTGCAGGGTGTTAGCAGAGACTTTCCCGGGACAGTGAAACCCTATGTCAGAGACACTGAGAAGAAGCCCCAATGTTCCCTCCAGGCACTTTCAGTGTGGGTGCCTTCTCCACGTGGTTCCTGGTTTCCCTGCAGCGCTGAAGAGAATGTTAGCAAAGAGGTAACCGGCACAGCGAAAACAGTACTCAAAGACAGGGAGAGCAAGCTCTCTCTTGGCACTTTGGATGTGGGACATACAGCGAGATGTTTGCTGCTTTTGCGTTTGGCTGTTGGGAGATTTACAGCACAAAGTTATCTAGTTGATTTGAAGCAGTTCCGAGAAAGTCTAAACATAATCGCCACTTCTCCCTCCTGGCACTTTCCATGTGGGAGATATAGCAGGATGTATATTGGTTTTGAGGACAACTCAATGGACAGTGTAGGGAGAAAAGTTCCTGGCTCCTTGAATGCCGTTCCTGGAGACACTGCGATCAATGAGGGAGATATGTCAAGATGTGTGTTGGTTTTGAGGACGGCTCTCTGGAGAGTCTTAGCAAGAGGTCACAGGGATAATCAGAGCAATTCTCAGAGACACTGAGAACAAGATGGACAGTTCCCTCCTGGCACTTTCCCTGTAGGAGATACCGCAAGACGTTTCTGTAGATTGGGCACAGCGCTCTGCAGGGTGTTAGCAGAGACTTTCCCGGGACAGTGAAACCCTATGTCAGAGACACTGAGAAGAAGCCCCAATGTTCCCTCCAGGCACTTTCAGTGTGGGTGCCTTCTCCACGTGGTTCCTGGTTTCCCTGCAGCGCTGAAGAGAATGTTAGCAAAGAGGTAACCGGCACAGCGAAAACAGTACTCAAAGACAGGGAGAGCAAGCTCTCTCTTGGCACTTTGGATGTGGGACATACAGCGAGATGTTTGCTGCTTTTGCGTTTGGCTGTTGGGAGATTTACAGCACAAAGATATCTAGTTGATTTGAAGCAGTTCCGAGAAAGTCTAAACATAATCGCCACTTCTCCCTCCTGGCACTTTCCATGTGGGAGATATAGCAGGATGTATATTGGTTTTGAGGACAACTCAATGGACAGTGTAGGGAGAAAAGTTCCTGGCTCCTTGAATGCCGTTCCTGGAGACACTGCGATCAATGTGGGAGATATGTCAAGATGTGTGTTGGTTTTGAGGACGGCTCTCTGGAGAGTCTTAGCAAAGAGGTCACAGGGATAATCAGAGCAATTCTCAGAGACACTGAGAACAAGATGGACAGTTCCCTCCTGGCACTTTCCCTGTAGGAGATACCGCAAGACGTTTCTGTAGATTGGGCACAGCGCTCTGCAGGGTGTTAGCAGAGACTTTCCCGGGACAGTGAAACCCTATGTCAGAGACACTGAGAAGAAGCCCCAATGTTCCCTCCAGGCACTTTCAGTGTGGGTGCCTTCTCCACGTGGTTCCTGGTTTCCCTGCAGCGCTGAAGAGAATGTTAGCAAAGAGGTAACCGGGACAGTGAAAACAGTACTCAAAGACAGGGAGAGCAAGCTCTCTCTTGGCACTTTGGATGTGGGACATACAGCGAGATGTTTGCTGCTTTTGCATTTGGCTGTTGGGAGATTTACAGCACAAAGATATCTAGTTGATTTGAAGCAGTTCCGAGAAAGTCTAAACATAATCGCCACTTCTCCCTCCTGGCACTTTCCATGTGGGAGATATAGCAGGATGTATATTGGTTTTGAGGACAACTCAATGGACAGTGTAGGGAGAAAAGTTCCTGGCTCCTTGAATGCCGTTCCTGGAGACACTGCGATCAATGTGGGAGATATGTCAAGATGTGTGTTGGTTTTGAGGACGGCTCTCTGGAGAGTCTTAGCAAAGAGGTCACAGGCATAATCAGAGCAATTCTCAGAGACACTGAGAACAAGATGGACAGTTCCCTCCTGGCACTTTCCCTGTAGGAGATACCGCAAGACGTTTCTGTAGATTGGGCACAGCGCTCTGCAGGGTGTTAGCAGAGACTTTCCCGGGACAGTGAAACCCTATGTCAGAGACACTGAGAAGAAGCCCCAATGTTCCCTCCAGGCACTTTCAGTGTGGGTGCCTTCTCCACGTGGTTCCTGGTTTCCCTGCAGCGCTGAAGAGAATGTTAGCAAAGAGGTAACCGGCACAGCGAAAACAGTACTCAAAGACAGGGAGAGCAAGCTCTCTCTTGGCACTTTGGATGTGGGACATACAGCGAGATGTTTGCTGCTTTTGCGTTTGGCTGTTGGGAGATTTACAGCACAAAGATATCTAGTTGATTTGAAGCAGTTCCGAGAAAGTCTAAACATAATCGCCACTTCTCCCTCCTGGCACTTTCCATGTGGGAGATATAGCAGGATGTATATTGGTTTTGAGGACAACTCAATGGACAGTGTAGGGAGAAAAGTTCCTGGCTCCTTGAATGCCGTTCCTGGAGACACTGCGATCAATGTGGGAGATATGTCAAGATGTGTGTTGGTTTTGAGGACGGCTCTCTGGAGAGTCCTTAGCAAAGAGGTCACAGGGATAATCAGAGCAATTCTCAGAGACACTGAGAACAAGCTCGACAATTCCCTCCTGGCACTTTCCCTGTAGGAGATACCGCAAGACGTTTCTGTAGATTGGGCACAGCGCTCTGCAGGGGTGTTAGCAGAGACTTTCCCGGGACAGTGAAACCCTATGTCAGAGACACTGAGAAGAAGCCCCAATGTTCCCTCCAGGCACTTTCAGTGTGGGTGCCTTCTCCACGTGGTTCCTGGTTTCCCTGCAGCGCTGAAGAGAATGTTAGCAAAGAGGTAACCGGGACAGCGAAAACAGTACTCAAAGACAGGGAGAGCAAGCTCTCTCTTGGCACTTTGGATGTGGGACATACAGCGAGATGTTTGCTGCTTTTGCGTTTGGCTGTTGGGAGATTTACAGCACAAAGTTATCTAGTTGATTTGAAGCAGTTCCGAGAAAGTCTAAACATAATCGCCACTTCTCCCTCCTGGCACTTTCCATGTGGGAGATATAGCAGGATGTATATTGGTTTTGAGGACAACTCAATGGACAGTGTAGGGAGAAAAGTTCCTGGCTCCTTGAATGCCGTTCCTGGAGACACTGCGATCAATGAGGGAGATATGTCAAGATGTGTGTTGGTTTTGAGGACGGCTCTCTGGAGAGTCTTAGCAAAGAGGTCACAGGGATAATCAGAGCAATTCTCAGAGACACTGAGAACAAGATGGACAGTTCCCTCCTGGCACTTTCCCTGTAGGAGATACCGCAAGACGTTTCTGTAGATTGGGCACAGCGCTCTGCAGGGTGTTAGCAGAGACTTTCCCGGGACAGTGAAACCCTATGTCAGAGACACTGAGAAGAAGCCCCAATGTTCCCTCCAGGCACTTTCAGTGTGGGTGCCTTCTCCACGTGGTTCCTGGTTTCCCTGCAGCGCTGAAGAGAATGTTAGCAAAGAGGTAACCGGCACAGCGAAAACAGTACTCAAAGACAGGGAGAGCAAGCTCTCTCTTGGCACTTTGGATGTGGGACATACAGCGAGATGTTTGCTGCTTTTGCGTTTGGCTGTTGGGAGATTTACAGCACAAAGATATCTAGTTGATTTGAAGCAGTTCCGAGAAAGTCTAAACATAATCGCCACTTCTCCCTCCTGGCACTTTCCATGTGGGAGATATAGCAGGATGTATATTGGTTTTGAGGACAACTCAATGGACAGTGTAGGGAGAAAAGTTCCTGGCTCCTTGAATGCCGTTCCTGGAGACACTGCGATCAATGAGGGAGATATGTCAAGATGTGTGTTGGTTTTGAGGACGGCTCTCTGGAGAGTCTTAGCAAAGAGGTCACAGGGATAATCAGAGCAATTCTCAGAGACACTGAGAACAAGATGGACAGTTCCCTCCTGGCACTTTCCCTGTAGGAGATACCGCAAGACGTTTCTGTAGATTGGGCACAGCGCTCTGCAGGGTGTTAGCAGAGACTTTCCCGGGACAGTGAAACCCTATGTCAGAGACACTGAGAAGAAGCCCCAATGTTCCCTCCAGGCACTTTCAGTGTGGGTGCCTTCTCCACGTGGTTCCTGGTTTCCCTGCAGCGCTGAAGAGAATGTTAGCAAAGAGGTAACCGGCACAGCGAAAACAGTACTCAAAGACAGGGAGAGCAAGCTCTCTCTTGGCACTTTGGATGTGGGACATACAGCGAGATGTTTGCTGCTTTTGCGTTTGGCTGTTGGGAGATTTACAGCACAAAGATATCTAGTTGATTTGAAGCAGTTCCGAGAAAGTCTAAACATAATCGCCACTTCTCCCTCCTGGCACTTTCCATGTGGGAGATATAGCAGGATGTATATTGGTTTTGAGGACAACTCAATGGACAGTGTAGGGAGAAAAGTTCCTGGCTCCTTGAATGCCGTTCCTGGAGACACTGCGATCAATGAGGGAGATATGTCAAGATGTGTGTTGGTTTTGAGGACGGCTCTCTGGAGAGTCTTAGCAAAGAGGTCACAGGGATAATCAGAGCAATTCTCAGAGACACTGAGAACAAGATGGACAGTTCCCTCCTGGCACTTTCCCTGTAGGAGATACCGCAAGACGTTTCTGTAGATTGGGCACAGCGCTCTGCAGGGTGTTAGCAGAGACTTTCCCGGGACAGTGAAACCCTATGTCAGAGACACTGAGAAGAAGCCCCAATGTTCCCTCCAGGCACTTTCAGTGTGGGTGCCTTCTCCACGTGGTTCCTGGTTTCCCTGCAGCGCTGAAGAGAATGTTAGCAAAGAGGTAACCGGGACAGTGAAAACAGTACTCAAAGACAGGGAGAGCAAGCTCTCTCTTGGCACTTTGGATGTGGGACATACAGCGAGATGTTTGCTGCTTTTGCGTTTGGCTGTTGGGAGATTTACAGCACAAAGATATCTAGTTGATTTGAAGCAGTTCCGAGAAAGTCTAAACATAATCGCCACTTCTCCCTCCTGGCACTTTCCATGTGGGAGATATAGCAGGATGTATATTGGTTTTGAGGACAACTCAATGGACAGTGTAGGGAGAAAAGTTCCTGGCTCCTTGAATGCCGTTCCTGGAGACACTGCGATCAATGAGGGAGATATGTCAAGATGTGTGTTGGTTTTGAGGACGGCTCTCTGGAGAGTCTTAGCAAAGAGGTCACAGGGATAATCAGAGCAATTCTCAGAGACACTGAGAACAAGATGGACAGTTCCCTCCTGGCACTTTCCCTGTAGGAGATACCGCAAGACGTTTCTGTAGATTGGGCACAGCGCTCTGCAGGGTGTTAGCAGAGACTTTCCCGGGACAGTGAAACCCTATGTCAGAGACACTGAGAAGAAGCCCCAATGTTCCCTCCAGGCACTTTCAGTGTGGGTGCCTTCTCCACGTGGTTCCTGGTTTCCCTGCAGCGCTGAAGAGAATGTTAGCAAAGAGGTAACCGGCACAGCGAAAACAGTACTCAAAGACAGGGAGAGCAAGCTCTCTCTTGGCACTTTGGATGTGGGACATACAGCGAGATGTTTGCTGCTTTTGCGTTTGGCTGTTGGGAGATTTACAGCACAAAGATATCTAGTTGATTTGAAGCAGTTCCGAGAAAGTCTAAACATAATCGCCACTTCTCCCTCCTGGCACTTTCCATGTGGGAGATATAGCAGGATGTATATTGGTTTTGAGGACAACTCAATGGACAGTGTAGGGAGAAAAGTTCCTGGCTCCTTGAATGCCGTTCCTGGAGACACTGCGATCAATGAGGGAGATATGTCAAGATGTGTGTTGGTTTTGAGGACGGCTCTCTGGAGAGTCTTAGCAAAGAGGTCACAGGGATAATCAGAGCAATTCTCAGAGACACTGAGAACAAGATGGACAGTTCCCTCCTGGCACTTTCCCTGTAGGAGATACCGCAAGACGTTTCTGTAGATTGGGCACAGCGCTCTGCAGGGTGTTAGCAGAGACTTTCCCGGGACAGTGAAACCCTATGTCAGAGACACTGAGAAGAAGCCCCAATGTTCCCTCCAGGCACTTTCAGTGTGGGTGCCTTCTCCACGTGGTTCCTGGTTTCCCTGCAGCGCTGAAGAGAATGTTAGCAAAGAGGTAACCGGCACAGCGAAAACAGTACTCAAAGACAGGGAGAGCAAGCTCTCTCTTGGCACTTTGGATGTGGGACATACAGCGAGATGTTTGCTGCTTTTGCGTTTGGCTGTTGGAGATTTACAGCACAAAGATATCTAGTTGATTTGAAGCAGTTCCGAGAAAGTCTAAACATAATCGCCACTTCTCCCTCCTGGCACTTTCCATGTGGGAGATATAGCAGGATGTATATTGGTTTTGAGGACAACTCAATGGACAGTGTAGGGAGAAAAGTTCCTGGCTCCTTGAATGCCGTTCCTGGAGACACTGCGATCAATGTGGGAGATATGTCAAGATGTGTGTTGGTTTTGAGGACGGCTCTCTGGAGAGTCTTAGCAAAGAGGTCACAGGGATAATCAGAGCAATTCTCAGAGACACTGAGAACAAGATGGACAGTTCCCTCCTGGCACTTTCCCTGTAGGAGATACCGCAAGACGTTTCTGTAGATTGGGCACAGCGCTCTGCAGGGTGTTAGCAGAGACTTTCCCGGGACAGTGAAACCCTATGTCAGAGACACTGAGAAGAAGCCCCAATGTTCCCTCCAGGCACTTTCAGTGTGGGTGCCTTCTCCACGTGGTTCCTGGTTTCCCTGCAGCGCTGAAGAGAATGTTAGCAAAGAGGTAACCGGGACAGTGAAAACAGTACTCAAAGACAGGGAGAGCAAGCTCTCTCTTGGCACTTTGGATGTGGGACATACAGCGAGATGTTTGCTGCTTTTGCGTTTGGCTGTTGGGAGATTTACAGCACAAAGATATCTAGTTGATTTGAAGCAGTTCCGAGAAAGTCTAAACATAATCGCCACTTCTCCCTCCTGGCACTTTCCATGTGGGAGATATAGCAGGATGTATATTGGTTTTGAGGACAACTCAATGGACAGTGTAGGGAGAAAAGTTCCTGGCTCCTTGAATGCCGTTCCTGGAGACACTGCGATCAATGAGGGAGATATGTCAAGATGTGTGTTGGTTTTGAGGACGGCTCTCTGGAGAGTCTTAGCAAAGAGGTCACAGGGATAATCAGAGCAATTCTCAGAGACACTGAGAACAAGATGGACAGTTCCCTCCTGGCACTTTCCCTGTAGGAGATACCGCAAGACGTTTCTGTAGATTGGGCACAGCGCTCTGCAGGGTGTTAGCAGAGACTTTCCCGGGACAGTGAAACCCTATGTCAGAGACACTGAGAAGAAGCCCCAATGTTCCCTCCAGGCACTTTCAGTGTGGGTGCCTTCTCCACGTGGTTCCTGGTTTCCCTGCAGCGCTGAAGAGAATGTTAGCAAAGAGGTAACCGGCACAGCGAAAACAGTACTCAAAGACAGGGAGAGCAAGCTCTCTCTTGGCACTTTGGATGTGGGACATACAGCGAGATGTTTGCTGCTTTTGCGTTTGGCTGTTGGGAGATTTACAGCACAAAGATATCTAGTTGATTTGAAGCAGTTCCGAGAAAGTCTAAACATAATCGCCACTTCTCCCTCCTGGCACTTTCCATGTGGGAGATATAGCAGGATGTATATTGGTTTTGAGGACAACTCAATGGACAGTGTAGGGAGAAAAGTTCCTGGCTCCTTGAATGCCGTTCCTGGAGACACTGCGATCAATGAGGGAGATATGTCAAGATGTGTGTTGGTTTTGAGGACGGCTCTCTGGAGAGTCTTAGCAAAGAGGTCACAGGGATAATCAGAGCAATTCTCAGAGACACTGAGAACAAGATGGACAGTTCCCTCCTGGCACTTTCCCTGTAGGAGATACCGCAAGACGTTTCTGTAGATTGGGCACAGCGCTCTGCAGGGTGTTAGCAGAGACTTTCCCGGGACAGTGAAACCCTATGTCAGAGACACTGAGAAGAAGCCCCAATGTTCCCTCCAGGCACTTTCAGTGTGGGTGCCTTCTCCACGTGGTTCCTGGTTTCCCTGCAGCGCTGAAGAGAATGTTAGCAAAGAGGTAACCGGGACAGTGAAAACAGTACTCAAAGACAGGGAGAGCAAGCTCTCTCTTGGCACTTTGGATGTGGGACATACAGCGAGATGTTTGCTGCTTTTGCGTTTGGCTGTTGGGAGATTTACAGCACAAAGATATCTAGTTGATTTGAAGCAGTTCCGAGAAAGTCTAAACATAATCGCCACTTCTCCCTCCTGGCACTTTCCATGTGGGAGATATAGCAGGATGTATATTGGTTTTGAGGACAACTCAATGGACAGTGTAGGGAGAAAAGTTCCTGGCTCCTTGAATGCCGTTCCTGGAGACACTGCGATCAATGAGGGAGATATGTCAAGATGTGTGTTGGTTTTGAGGACGGCTCTCTGGAGAGTCTTAGCAAAGAGGTCACAGGGATAATCAGAGCAATTCTCAGAGACACTGAGAACAAGATGGACAGTTCCCTCCTGGCACTTTCCCTGTAGGAGATACCGCAAGACGTTTCTGTAGATTGGGCACAGCGCTCTGCAGGGTGTTAGCAGAGACTTTCCCGGGACAGTGAAACCCTATGTCAGAGACACTGAGAAGAAGCCCCAATGTTCCCTCCAGGCACTTTCAGTGTGGGTGCCTTCTCCACGTGGTTCCTGGTTTCCCTGCAGCGCTGAAGAGAATGTTAGCAAAGAGGTAACCGGCACAGCGAAAACAGTACTCAAAGACAGGGAGAGCAAGCTCTCTCTTGGCACTTTGGATGTGGGACATACAGCGAGATGTTTGCTGCTTTTGCGTTTGGCTGTTGGGAGATTTACAGCACAAAGATATCTAGTTGATTTGAAGCAGTTCCGAGAAAGTCTAAACATAATCGCCACTTCTCCCTCCTGGCACTTTCCATGTGGGAGATATAGCAGGATGTATATTGGTTTTGAGGACAACTCAATGGACAGTGTAGGGAGAAAAGTTCCTGGCTCCTTGAATGCCGTTCCTGGAGACACTGCGATCAATGAGGGAGATATGTCAAGATGTGTGTTGGTTTTGAGGACGGCTCTCTGGAGAGTCTTAGCAAAGAGGTCACAGGGATAATCAGAGCAATTCTCAGAGACACTGAGAACAAGATGGACAGTTCCCTCCTGGCACTTTCCCTGTAGGAGATACCGCAAGACGTTTCTGTAGATTGGGCACAGCGCTCTGCAGGGTGTTAGCAGAGACTTTCCCGGGACAGTGAAACCCTATGTCAGAGACACTGAGAAGAAGCCCCAATGTTCCCTCCAGGCACTTTCAGTGTGGGTGCCTTCTCCACGTGGTTCCTGGTTTCCCTGCAGCGCTGAAGAGAATGTTAGCAAAGAGGTAACCGGCACAGCGAAAACAGTACTCAAAGACAGGGAGAGCAAGCTCTCTCTTGGCACTTTGGATGTGGGACATACAGCGAGATGTTTGCTGCTTTTGCGTTTGGCTGTTGGGAGATTTACAGCACAAAGATATCTAGTTGATTTGAAGCAGTTCCGAGAAAGTCTAAACATAATCGCCACTTCTCCCTCCTGGCACTTTCCATGTGGGAGATATAGCAGGATGTATATTGGTTTTGAGGACAACTCAATGGACAGTGTAGGGAGAAAAGTTCCTGGCTCCTTGAATGCCGTTCCTGGAGACACTGCGATCAATGTGGGAGATATGTCAAGATGTGTGTTGGTTTTGAGGACGGCTCTCTGGAGAGTCTTAGCAAAGAGGTCACAGGGATAATCAGAGCAATTCTCAGAGACACTGAGAACAAGATGGACAGTTCCCTCCTGGCACTTTCCCTGTAGGAGATACCGCAAGACGTTTCTGTAGATTGGGCACAGCGCTCTGCAGGGTGTTAGCAGAGACTTTCCCGGGACAGTGAAACCCTATGTCAGAGACACTGAGAAGAAGCCCCAATGTTCCCTCCAGGCACTTTCAGTGTGGGTGCCTTCTCCACGTGGTTCCTGGTTTCCCTGCAGCGCTGAAGAGAATGTTAGCAAAGAGGTAACCGGGACAGTGAAAACAGTACTCAAAGACAGGGAGAGCAAGCTCTCTCTTGGCACTTTGGATGTGGGACATACAGCGAGATGTTTGCTGCTTTTGCGTTTGGCTGTTGGGAGATTTACAGCACAAAGATATCTAGTTGATTTGAAGCAGTTCCGAGAAAGTCTAAACATAATCGCCACTTCTCCCTCCTGGCACTTTCCATGTGGGAGATATAGCAGGATGTATATTGGTTTTGAGGACAACTCAATGGACAGTGTAGGGAGAAAAGTTCCTGGCTCCTTGAATGCCGTTCCTGGAGACACTGCGATCAATGAGGGAGATATGTCAAGATGTGTGTTGGTTTTGAGGACGGCTCTCTGGAGAGTCTTAGCAAAGAGGTCACAGGGATAATCAGAGCAATTCTCAGAGACACTGAGAACAAGATGGACAGTTCCCTCCTGGCACTTTCCCTGTAGGAGATACCGCAAGACGTTTCTGTAGATTGGGCACAGCGCTCTGCAGGGTGTTAGCAGAGACTTTCCCGGGACAGTGAAACCCTATGTCAGAGACACTGAGAAGAAGCCCCAATGTTCCCTCCAGGCACTTTCAGTGTGGGTGCCTTCTCCACGTGGTTCCTGGTTTCCCTGCAGCGCTGAAGAGAATGTTAGCAAAGAGGTAACCGGCACAGCGAAAACAGTACTCAAAGACAGGGAGAGCAAGCTCTCTCTTGGCACTTTGGATGTGGGACATACAGCGAGATGTTTGCTGCTTTTGCGTTTGGCTGTTGGGAGATTTACAGCACAAAGATATCTAGTTGATTTGAAGCAGTTCCGAGAAAGTCTAAACATAATCGCCACTTCTCCCTCCTGGCACTTTCCATGTGGGAGATATAGCAGGATGTATATTGGTTTTGAGGACAACTCAATGGACAGTGTAGGGAGAAAAGTTCCTGGCTCCTTGAATGCCGTTCCTGGAGACACTGCGATCAATGTGGGAGATATGTCAAGATGTGTGTTGGTTTTGAGGACGGCTCTCTGGAGAGTCTTAGCAAAGAGGTCACAGGGATAATCAGAGCAATTCTCAGAGACACTGAGAACAAGATGGACAGTTCCCTCCTGGCACTTTCCCTGTAGGAGATACCGCAAGACGTTTCTGTAGATTGGGCACAGCGCTCTGCAGGGTGTTAGCAGAGACTTTCCCGGGACAGTGAAACCCTATGTCAGAGACACTGAGAAGAAGCCCCAATGTTCCCTCCAGGCACTTTCAGTGTGGGTGCCTTCTCCACGTGGTTCCTGGTTTCCCTGCAGCGCTGAAGAGAATGTTAGCAAAGAGGTAACCGGCACAGCGAAAACAGTACTCAAAGACAGGGAGAGCAAGCTCTCTCTTGGCACTTTGGATGTGGGACATACAGCGAGATGTTTGCTGCTTTTGCGTTTGGCTGTTGGGAGATTTACAGCACAAAGATATCTAGTTGATTTGAAGCAGTTCCGAGAAAGTCTAAACATAATCGCCACTTCTCCCTCCTGGCACTTTCCATGTGGGAGATATAGCAGGATGTATATTGGTTTTGAGGACAACTCAATGGACAGTGTAGGGAGAAAAGTTCCTGGCTCCTTGAATGCCGTTCCTGGAGACACTGCGATCAATGTGGGAGATATGTCAAGATGTGTGTTGGTTTTGAGGACGGCTCTCTGGAGAGTCTTAGCAAAGAGGTCACAGGGATAATCAGAGCAATTCTCAGAGACACTGAGAACAAGCTCGACAATTCCCTCCTGGCACTTTCCCTGTAGGAGATACCGCAAGACGTTTCTGTAGATTGGGCACAGCGCTCTGCAGGGTGTTAGCAGAGACTTTCCCGGGACAGTGAAACCCTATGTCAGAGACACTGAGAAGAAGCCCCAATGTTCCCTCCAGGCACTTTCAGTGTGGGTGCCTTCTCCACGTGGTTCCTGGTTTCCCTGCAGCGCTGAAGAGAATGTTAGCAAAGAGGTAACCGGCACAGCGAAAACAGTACTCAAAGACAGGGAGAGCAAGCTCTCTCTTGGCACTTTGGATGTGGGACATACAGCGAGATGTTTGCTGCTTTTGCGTTTGGCTGTTGGGAGATTTACAGCACAAAGATATCTAGTTGATTTGAAGCAGTTCCGAGAAAGTCTAAACATAATCGCCACTTCTCCCTCCTGGCACTTTCCATGTGGGAGATATAGCAGGATGTATATTGGTTTTGAGGACAACTCAATGGACAGTGTAGGGAGAAAAGTTCCTGGCTCCTTGAATGCCGTTCCTGGAGACACTGCGATCAATGTGGGAGATATGTCAAGATGTGTGTTGGTTTTGAGGACGGCTCTCTGGAGAGTCTTAGCAAAGAGGTCACAGGGATAATCAGAGCAATTCTCAGAGACACTGAGAACAAGCTCGACAATTCCCTCCTGGCACTTTCCCTGTAGGAGATACCGCAAGACGTTTCTGTAGATTGGGCACAGCGCTCTGCAGGGTGTTAGCAGAGACTTTCCCGGGACAGTGAAACCCTATGTCAGAGACACTGAGAAGAAGCCCCAATGTTCCCTCCAGGCACTTTCAGTGTGGGTGCCTTCTCCACGTGGTTCCTGGTTTCCCTGCAGCGCTGAAGAGAATGTTAGCAAAGAGGTAACCGGCACAGCGAAAACAGTACTCAAAGACAGGGAGAGCAAGCTCTCTCTTGGCACTTTGGATGTGGGACATACAGCGAGATGTTTGCTGCTTTTGCGTTTGGCTGTTGGGAGATTTACAGCACAAAGATATCTAGTTGATTTGAAGCAGTTCCGAGAAAGTCTAAACATAATCGCCACTTCTCCCTCCTGGCACTTTCCATGTGGGAGATATAGCAGGATGTATATTGGTTTTGAGGACAACTCAATGGACAGTGTAGGGAGAAAAGTTCCTGGCTCCTTGAATGCCGTTCCTGGAGACACTGCGATCAATGTGGGAGATATGTCAAGATGTGTGTTGGTTTTGAGGACGGCTCTCTGGAGAGTCTTAGCAAAGAGGTCACAGGGATAATCAGAGCAATTCTCAGAGACACTGAGAACAAGCTCGACAATTCCCTCCTGGCACTTTCCCTGTAGGAGATACCGCAAGACATTTCTGTAGATTGGGCACAGCGCTCTGCAGGGTGTTAGCAGAGACTTTCCCGGGACAGTGAAACCCTATGTCAGAGACACTGAGAAGAAGCCCCAATGTTCCCTCCAGGCACTTTCAGTGTGGGTGCCTTCTCCACGTGGTTCCTGGTTTCCCTGCAGCGCTGAAGAGAATGTTAGCAAAGAGGTAACCGGCACAGCGAAAACAGTACTCAAAGACAGGGAGAGCAAGCTCTCTCTTGGCACTTTGGATGTGGGACATACAGCGAGATGTTTGCTGCTTTTGCGTTTGGCTGTTGGGAGATTTACAGCACAAAGATATCTAGTTGATTTGAAGCAGTTCCGAGAAAGTCTAAACATAATCGCCACTTCTCCCTCCTGGCACTTTCCATGTGGGAGATATAGCAGGATGTATATTGGTTTTGAGGACAACTCAATGGACAGTGTAGGGAGAAAAGTTCCTGGCTCCTTGAATGCCGTTCCTGGAGACACTGCGATCAATGTGGGAGATATGTCAAGATGTGTGTTGGTTTTGAGGACGGCTCTCTGGAGAGTCTTAGCAAAGAGGTCACAGGGATAATCAGAGCAATTCTCAGAGACACTGAGAACAAGCTCGACAATTCCCTCCTGGCACTTTCCCTGTAGGAGATACCGCAAGACGTTTCTGTAGATTGGGCACAGCGCTCTGCAGGGTGTTAGCAGAGACTTTCCCGGGACAGTGAAACCCTATGTCAGAGACACTGAGAAGAAGCCCCAATGTTCCCTCCAGGCACTTTCAGTGTGGGTGCCTTCTCCACGTGGTTCCTGGTTTCCCTGCAGCGCTGAAGAGAATGTTAGCAAAGAGGTAACCGGCACAGCGAAAACAGTACTCAAAGACAGGGAGAGCAAGCTCTCTCTTGGCACTTTGGATGTGGGACATACAGCGAGATGTTTGCTGCTTTTGCGTTTGGCTGTTGGGAGATTTACAGCACAAAGATATCTAGTTGATTTGAAGCAGTTCCGAGAAAGTCTAAACATAATCGCCACTTCTCCCTCCTGGCACTTTCCATGTGGGAGATATAGCAGGATGTATATTGGTTTTGAGGACAACTCAATGGACAGTGTAGGGAGAAAAGTTCCTGGCTCCTTGAATGCCGTTCCTGGAGACACTGCGATCAATGTGGGAGATATGTCAAGATGTGTGTTGGTTTTGAGGACGGCTCTCTGGAGAGTCTTAGCAAAGAGGTCACAGGGATAATCAGAGCAATTCTCAGAGACACTGAGAACAAGCTCGACAATTCCCTCCTGGCACTTTCCCTGTAGGAGATACCGCAAGACGTTTCTGTAGATTGGGCACAGCGCTCTGCAGGGTGTTAGCAGAGACTTTCCCGGGACAGTGAAACCCTATGTCAGAGACACTGAGAAGAAGCCCCAATGTTCCCTCCAGGCACTTTCAGTGTGGGTGCCTTCTCCACGTGGTTCCTGGTTTCCCTGCAGCGCTGAAGAGAATGTTAGCAAAGAGGTAACCGGCACAGCGAAAACAGTACTCAAAGACAGGGAGAGCAAGCTCTCTCTTGGCACTTTGGATGTGGGACATACAGCGAGATGTTTGCTGCTTTTGCGTTTGGCTGTTGGGAGATTTACAGCACAAAGATATCTAGTTGATTTGAAGCAGTTCCGAGAAAGTCTAAACATAATCGCCACTTCTCCCTCCTGGCACTTTCCATGTGGGAGATATAGCAGGATGTATATTGGTTTTGAGGACAACTCAATGGACAGTGTAGGGAGAAAAGTTCCTGGCTCCTTGAATGCCGTTCCTGGAGACACTGCGATCAATGAGGGAGATATGTCAAGATGTGTGTTGGTTTTGAGGACGGCTCTCTGGAGAGTCTTAGCAAAGAGGTCACAGGGATAATCAGAGCAATTCTCAGAGACACTGAGAACAAGATGGACAGTTCCCTCCTGGCACTTTCCCTGTAGGAGATACCGCAAGACGTTTCTGTAGATTGGGCACAGCGCTCTGCAGGGTGTTAGCAGAGACTTTCCCGGGACAGTGAAACCCTATGTCAGAGACACTGAGAAGAAGCCCCAATGTTCCCTCCAGGCACTTTCAGTGTGGGTGCCTTCTCCACGTGGTTCCTGGTTTCCCTGCAGCGCTGAAGAGAATGTTAGCAAAGAGGTAACCGGCACAGCGAAAACAGTACTCAAAGACAGGGAGAGCAAGCTCTCTCTTGGCACTTTGGATGTGGGACATACAGCGAGATGTTTGCTGCTTTTGCGTTTGGCTGTTGGGAGATTTACAGCACAAAGATATCTAGTTGATTTGAAGCAGTTCCGAGAAAGTCTAAACATAATCGCCACTTCTCCCTCCTGGCACTTTCCATGTGGGAGATATAGCAGGATGTATATTGGTTTTGAGGACAACTCAATGGACAGTGTAGGGAGAAAAGTTCCTGGCTCCTTGAATGCCGTTCCTGGAGACACTGCGATCAATGTGGGAGATATGTCAAGATGTGTGTTGGTTTTGAGGACGGCTCTCTGGAGAGTCTTAGCAAAGAGGTCACAGGGATAATCAGAGCAATTCTCAGAGACACTGAGAACAAGCTCGACAATTCCCTCCTGGCACTTTCCCTGTAGGAGATACCGCAAGACGTTTCTGTAGATTGGGCACAGCGCTCTGCAGGGTGTTAGCAGAGACTTTCCCGGGACAGTGAAACCCTATGTCAGAGACACTGAGAAGAAGCCCCAATGTTCCCTCCAGGCACTTTCAGTGTGGGTGCCTTCTCCACGTGGTTCCTGGTTTCCCTGCAGCGCTGAAGAGAATGTTAGCAAAGAGGTAACCGGCACAGCGAAAACAGTACTCAAAGACAGGGAGAGCAAGCTCTCTCTTGGCACTTTGGATGTGGGACATACAGCGAGATGTTTGCTGCTTTTGCGTTTGGCTGTTGGGAGATTTACAGCACAAAGATATCTAGTTGATTTGAAGCAGTTCCGAGAAAGTCTAAACATAATCGCCACTTCTCCCTCCTGGCACTTTCCATGTGGGAGATATAGCAGGATGTATATTGGTTTTGAGGACAACTCAATGGACAGTGTAGGGAGAAAAGTTCCTGGCTCCTTGAATGCCGTTCCTGGAGACACTGCGATCAATGTGGGAGATATGTCAAGATGTGTGTTGGTTTTGAGGACGGCTCTCTGGAGAGTCCTAGCAAAGAGGTCACAGGGATAATCAGAGCAATTCTCAGAGACACTGAGAACAAGCTCGACAATTCCCTCCTGGCACTTTCCCTGTAGGAGATACCGCAAGACGTTTCTGTAGATTGGGCACAGCGCTCTGCAGGGTGTTAGCAGAGACTTTCCCGGGACAGTGAAACCCTATGTCAGAGACACTGAGAAGAAGCCCCAATGTTCCCTCCAGGCACTTTCAGTGTGGGTGCCTTCTCCACGTGGTTCCTGGTTTCCCTGCAGCGCTGAAGAGAATGTTAGCAAAGAGGTAACCGGCACAGCGAAAACAGTACTCAAAGACAGGGAGAGCAAGCTCTCTCTTGGCACTTTGGATGTGGGACATACAGCGAGATGTTTGCTGCTTTTGCGTTTGGCTGTTGGGAGATTTACAGCACAAAGATATCTAGTTGATTTGAAGCAGTTCCGAGAAAGTCTAAACATAATCGCCACTTCTCCCTCCTGGCACTTTCCATGTGGGAGATATAGCAGGATGTATATTGGTTTTGAGGACAACTCAATGGACAGTGTAGGGAGAAAAGTTCCTGGCTCCTTGAATGCCGTTCCTGGAGACACTGCGATCAATGAGGGAGATATGTCAAGATGTGTGTTGGTTTTGAGGACGGCTCTCTGGAGAGTCTTAGCAAAGAGGTCACAGGGATAATCAGAGCAATTCTCAGAGACACTGAGAACAAGCTCGACAATTCCCTCCTGGCACTTTCCCTGTAGGAGATACCACAAGACGTTTCTGTAGATTGGGCACAGCGCTCTGCAGGGTGTTAGCAGAGACTTTCCCGGGACAGTGAAACCCTATGTCAGAGACACTGAGAAGAAGCCCCAATGTTCCCTCCAGGCACTTTCAGTGTGGGTGCCTTCTCCACGTGGTTCCTGGTTTCCCTGCAGCGCTGAAGAGAATGTTAGCAAAGAGGTAACCGGCACAGCGAAAACAGTACTCAAAGACAGGGAGAGCAAGCTCTCTCTTGGCACTTTGGATGTGGGACATACAGCGAGATGTTTGCTGCTTTTGCGTTTGGCTGTTGGGAGATTTACAGCACAAAGATATCTAGTTGATTTGAAGCAGTTCCGAGAAAGTCTAAACATAATCGCCACTTCTCCCTCCTGGCACTTTCCATGTGGGAGATATAGCAGGATGTATATTGGTTTTGAGGACAACTCAATGGACAGTGTAGGGAGAAAAGTTCCTGGCTCCTTGAATGCCGTTCCTGGAGACACTGCGATCAATGAGGGAGATATGTCAAGATGTGTGTTGGTTTTGAGGACGGCTCTCTGGAGAGTCTTAGCAAAGAGGTCACAGGGATAATCAGAGCAATTCTCAGAGACACTGAGAACAAGATGGACAGTTCCCTCCTGGCACTTTCCCTGTAGGAGATACCGCAAGACGTTTCTGTAGATTGGGCACAGCGCTCTGCAGGGTGTTAGCAGAGACTTTCCCGGGACAGTGAAACCCTATGTCAGAGATACTGAGAAGAAGCCCCAATGTTCCCTCCAGGCACTTTCAGTGTGGGTGCCTTCTCCACGTGGTTCCTGGTTTCCCTGCAGCGCTGAAGAGAATGTTAGCAAAGAGGTAACCGGCACAGCGAAAACAGTACTCAAAGACAGGGAGAGCAAGCTCTCTCTTGGCACTTTGGATGTGGGACATACAGCGAGATGTTTGCTGCTTTTGCGTTTGGCTGTTGGGAGATTTACAGCACAAAGATATCTAGTTGATTTGAAGCAGTTCCGAGAAAGTCTAAACATAATCGCCACTTCTCCCTCCTGGCACTTTCCATGTGGGAGATATAGCAGGATGTATATTGGTTTTGAGGACAACTCAATGGACAGTGTAGGGAGAAAAGTTCCTGGCTCCTTGAATGCCGTTCCTGGAGACACTGCGATCAATGTGGGAGATATGTCAAGATGTGTGTTGGTTTTGAGGACGGCTCTCTGGAGAGTCTTAGCAAAGAGGTCACAGGGATAATCAGAGCAATTCTCAGAGACACTGAGAACAAGCTCGACAATTCCCTCCTGGCACTTTCCCTGTAGGAGATACCGCAAGACGTTTCTGTAGATTGGGCACAGCGCTCTGCAGGGTGTTAGCAGAGACTTTCCCGGGACAGTGAAACCCTATGTCAGAGACACTGAGAAGAAGCCCCAATGTTCCCTCCAGGCACTTTCAGTGTGGGTGCCTTCTCCACGTGGTTCCTGGTTTCCCTGCAGCGCTGAAGAGAATGTTAGCAAAGAGGTAACCGGCACAGCGAAAACAGTACTCAAAGACAGGGAGAGCAAGCTCTCTCTTGGCACTTTGGATGTGGGACATACAGCGAGATGTTTGCTGCTTTTGCGTTTGGCTGTTGGGAGATTTACAGCACAAAGATATCTAGTTGATTTGAAGCAGTTCCGAGAAAGTCTAAACATAATCGCCACTTCTCCCTCCTGGCACTTTCCATGTGGGAGATATAGCAGGATGTATATTGGTTTTGAGGACAACTCAATGGACAGTGTAGGGAGAAAAGTTCCTGGCTCCTTGAATGCCGTTCCTGGAGACACTGCGATCAATGTGGGAGATATGTCAAGATGTGTGTTGGTTTTGAGGACGGCTCTCTGGAGAGTCCTAGCAAAGAGGTCACAGGGATAATCAGAGCAATTCTCAGAGACACTGAGAACAAGCTCGACAATTCCCTCCTGGCACTTTCCCTGTAGGAGATACCGCAAGACGTTTCTGTAGATTGGGCACAGCGCTCTGCAGGGTGTTAGCAGAGACTTTCCCGGGACAGTGAAACCCTATGTCAGAGACACTGAGAAGAAGCCCCAATGTTCCCTCCAGGCACTTTCAGTGTGGGTGCCTTCTCCACGTGGTTCCTGGTTTCCCTGCAGCGCTGAAGAGAATGTTAGCAAAGAGGTAACCGGCACAGCGAAAACAGTACTCAAAGACAGGGAGAGCAAGCTCTCTCTTGGCACTTTGGATGTGGGACATACAGCGAGATGTTTGCTGCTTTTGCGTTTGGCTGTTGGGAGATTTACAGCACAAAGATATCTAGTTGATTTGAAGCAGTTCCGAGAAAGTCTAAACATAATCGCCACTTCTCCCTCCTGGCACTTTCCATGTGGGAGATATAGCAGGATGTATATTGGTTTTGAGGACAACTCAATGGACAGTGTAGGGAGAAAAGTTCCTGGCTCCTTGAATGCCGTTCCTGGAGACACTGCGATCAATGAGGGAGATATGTCAAGATGTGTGTTGGTTTTGAGGACGGCTCTCTGGAGAGTCTTAGCAAAGAGGTCACAGGGATAATCAGAGCAATTCTCAGAGACACTGAGAACAAGCTCGACAATTCCCTCCTGGCACTTTCCCTGTAGGAGATACCGCAAGACGTTTCTGTAGATTGGGCACAGCGCTCTGCAGGGTGTTAGCAGAGACTTTCCCGGGACAGTGAAACCCTATGTCAGAGACACTGAGAAGAAGCCCCAATGTTCCCTCCAGGCACTTTCAGTGTGGGTGCCTTCTCCACGTGGTTCCTGGTTTCCCTGCAGCGCTGAAGAGAATGTTAGCAAAGAGGTAACCGGCACAGCGAAAACAGTACTCAAAGACAGGGAGAGCAAGCTCTCTCTTGGCACTTTGGATGTGGGACATACAGCGAGATGTTTGCTGCTTTTGCGTTTGGCTGTTGGGAGATTTACAGCACAAAGATATCTAGTTGATTTGAAGCAGTTCCGAGAAAGTCTAAACATAATCGCCACTTCTCCCTCCTGGCACTTTCCATGTGGGAGATATAGCAGGATGTATATTGGTTTTGAGGACAACTCAATGGACAGTGTAGGGAGAAAAGTTCCTGGCTCCTTGAATGCCGTTCCTGGAGACACTGCGATCAATGTGGGAGATATGTCAAGATGTGTGTTGGTTTTGAGGACGGCTCTCTGGAGAGTCTTAGCAAAGAGGTCACAGGGATAATCAGAGCAATTCTCAGAGACACTGAGAACAAGATGGACAGTTCCCTCCTGGCACTTTCCCTGTAGGAGATACCGCAAGACGTTTCTGTAGATTGGGCACAGCGCTCTGCAGGGTGTTAGCAGAGACTTTCCCGGGACAGTGAAACCCTATGTCAGAGACACTGAGAAGAAGCCCCAATGTTCCCTCCAGGCACTTTCAGTGTGGGTGCCTTCTCCACGTGGTTCCTGGTTTCCCTGCAGCGCTGAAGAGAATGTTAGCAAAGAGGTAACCGGCACAGCGAAAACAGTACTCAAAGACAGGGAGAGCAAGCTCTCTCTTGGCACTTTGGATGTGGGACATACAGCGAGATGTTTGCTGCTTTTGCGTTTGGCTGTTGGGAGATTTACAGCACAAAGATATCTAGTTGATTTGAAGCAGTTCCGAGAAAGTCTAAACATAATCGCCACTTCTCCCTCCTGGCACTTTCCATGTGGGAGATATAGCAGGATGTATATTGGTTTTGAGGACAACTCAATGGACAGTGTAGGGAGAAAAGTTCCTGGCTCCTTGAATGCCGTTCCTGGAGACACTGCGATCAATGTGGGAGATATGTCAAGATGTGTGTTGGTTTTGAGGACGGCTCTCTGGAGAGTCTTAGCAAAGAGGTCACAGGGATAATCAGAGCAATTCTCAGAGACACTGAGAACAAGATGGACAGTTCCCTCCTGGCACTTTCCCTGTAGGAGATACCGCAAGACGTTTCTGTAGATTGGGCACAGCGCTCTGCAGGGTGTTAGCAGAGACTTTCCCGGGACAGTGAAACCCTATGTCAGAGACACTGAGAAGAAGCCCCAATGTTCCCTCCAGGCACTTTCAGTGTGGGTGCCTTCTCCACGTGGTTCCTGGTTTCCCTGCAGCGCTGAAGAGAATGTTAGCAAAGAGGTAACCGGCACAGCGAAAACAGTACTCAAAGACAGGGAGAGCAAGCTCTCTCTTGGCACTTTGGATGTGGGACATACAGCGAGATGTTTGCTGCTTTTGCGTTTGGCTGTTGGGAGATTTACAGCACAAAGTTATCTAGTTGATTTGAAGCAGTTCCGAGAAAGTCTAAACATAATCGCCACTTCTCCCTCCTGGCACTTTCCATGTGGGAGATATAGCAGGATGTATATTGGTTTTGAGGACAACTCAATGGACAGTGTAGGGAGAAAAGTTCCTGGCTCCTTGAATGCCGTTCCTGGAGACACTGCAATCAATGAGGGAGATATGTCAAGATGTGTGTTGGTTTTGAGGACGGCTCTCTGGAGAGTCTTAGCAAAGAGGTCACAGGGATAATCAGAGCAATTCTCAGAGACACTGAGAACAAGATGGACAGTTCCCTCCTGGCACTTTCCCTGTAGGAGATACCGCAAGACGTTTCTGTAGATTGGGCACAGCGCTCTGCAGGGTGTTAGCAGAGACTTTCCCGGGACAGTGAAACCCTATGTCAGAGACACTGAGAAGAAGCCCCAATGTTCCCTCCAGGCACTTTCAGTGTGGGTGCCTTCTCCACGTGGTTCCTGGTTTCCCTGCAGCGCTGAAGAGAATGTTAGCAAAGAGGTAACCGGCACAGCGAAAACAGTACTCAAAGACAGGGAGAGCAAGCTCTCTCTTGGCACTTTGGATGTGGGACATACAGCGAGATGTTTGCTGCTTTTGCGTTTGGCTGTTGGGAGATTTACAGCACAAAGATATCTAGTTGATTTGAAGCAGTTCCGAGAAAGTCTAAACATAATCGCCACTTCTCCCTCCTGGCACTTTCCATGTGGGAGATATAGCAGGATGTATATTGGTTTTGAGGACAACTCAATGGACAGTGTAGGGAGAAAAGTTCCTGGCTCCTTGAATGCCGTTCCTGGAGACACTGCGATCAATGAGGGAGATATGTCAAGATGTGTGTTGGTTTTGAGGACGGCTCTCTGGAGAGTCTTAGCAAAGAGGTCACAGGGATAATCAGAGCAATTCTCAGAGACACTGAGAACAAGATGGACAGTTCCCTCCTGGCACTTTCCCTGTAGGAGATACCGCAAGACGTTTCTGTAGATTGGGCACAGCGCTCTGCAGGGTGTTAGCAGAGACTTTCCCGGGACAGTGAAACCCTATGTCAGAGACACTGAGAAGAAGCCCCAATGTTCCCTCCAGGCACTTTCAGTGTGGGTGCCTTCTCCACGTGGTTCCTGCTTTCCCTGCAGCGCTGAAGAGAATGTTAGCAAAGAGGTAACCGGCACAGCGAAAACAGTACTCAAAGACAGGGAGAGCAAGCTCTCTCTTGGCACTTTGGATGTGGGACATACAGCGAGATGTTTGCTGCTTTTGCGTTTGGCTGTTGGGAGATTTACAGCACAAAGATATCTAGTTGATTTGAAGCAGTTCCGAGAAAGTCTAAACATAATCGCCACTTCTCCCTCCTGGCACTTTCCATGTGGGAGATATAGCAGGATGTATATTGGTTTTGAGGACAACTCAATGGACAGTGTAGGGAGAAAAGTTCCTGGCTCCTTGAATGCCGTTCCTGGAGACACTGCGATCAATGAGGGAGATATGTCAAGATGTGTGTTGGTTTTGAGGACGGCTCTCTGGAGAGTCTTAGCAAAGAGGTCACAGGGATAATCAGAGCAATTCTCAGAGACACTGAGAACAAGATGGACAGTTCCCTCCTGGCACTTTCCCTGTAGGAGATACCGCAAGACGTTTCTGTAGATTGGGCACAGCGCTCTGCAGGGTGTTAGCAGAGACTTTCCCGGGACAGTGAAACCCTATGTCAGAGATACTGAGAAGAAGCCCCAATGTTCCCTCCAGGCACTTTCAGTGTGGGTGCCTTCTCCACGTGGTTCCTGGTTTCCCTGCAGCGCTGAAGAGAATGTTAGCAAAGAGGTAACCGGCACAGCGAAAACAGTACTCAAAGACAGGGAGAGCAAGCTCTCTCTTGGCACTTTGGATGTGGGACATACAGCGAGATGTTTGCTGCTTTTGCGTTTGGCTGTTGGGAGATTTACAGCACAAAGATATCTAGTTGATTTGAAGCAGTTCCGAGAAAGTCTAAACATAATCGCCACTTCTCCCTCCTGGCACTTTCCATGTGGGAGATATAGCAGGATGTATATTGGTTTTGAGGACAACTCAATGGACAGTGTAGGGAGAAAAGTTCCTGGCTCCTTGAATGCCGTTCCTGGAGACACTGCGATCAATGTGGGAGATATGTCAAGATGTGTGTTGGTTTTGAGGACGGCTCTCTGGAGAGTCTTAGCAAAGAGGTCACAGGGATAATCAGAGCAATTCTCAGAGACACTGAGAACAAGCTCGACAATTCCCTCCTGGCACTTTCCCTGTAGGAGATACCGCAAGACGTTTCTGTAGATTGGGCACAGCGCTCTGCAGGGTGTTAGCAGAGACTTTCCCGGGACAGTGAAACCCTATGTCAGAGACACTGAGAAGAAGCCCCAATGTTCCCTCCAGGCACTTTCAGTGTGGGTGCCTTCTCCACGTGGTTCCTGGTTTCCCTGCAGCGCTGAAGAGAATGTTAGCAAAGAGGTAACCGGCACAGCGAAAACAGTACTCAAAGACAGGGAGAGCAAGCTCTCTCTTGGCACTTTGGATGTGGGACATACAGCGAGATGTTTGCTGCTTTTGCGTTTGGCTGTTGGGAGATTTACAGCACAAAGATATCTAGTTGATTTGAAGCAGTTCCGAGAAAGTCTAAACATAATCGCCACTTCTCCCTCCTGGCACTTTCCATGTGGGAGATATAGCAGGATGTATATTGGTTTTGAGGACAACTCAATGGACAGTGTAGGGAGAAAAGTTCCTGGCTCCTTGAATGCCGTTCCTGGAGACACTGCGATCAATGTGGGAGATATGTCAAGATGTGTGTTGGTTTTGAGGACGGCTCTCTGGAGAGTCCTAGCAAAGAGGTCACAGGGATAATCAGAGCAATTCTCAGAGACACTGAGAACAAGCTCGACAATTCCCTCCTGGCACTTTCCCTGTAGGAGATACCGCAAGACGTTTCTGTAGATTGGGCACAGCGCTCTGCAGGGTGTTAGCAGAGACTTTCCCGGGACAGTGAAACCCTATGTCAGAGACACTGAGAAGAAGCCCCAATGTTCCCTCCAGGCACTTTCAGTGTGGGTGCCTTCTCCACGTGGTTCCTGGTTTCCCTGCAGCGCTGAAGAGAATGTTAGCAAAGAGGTAACCGGCACAGCGAAAACAGTACTCAAAGACAGGGAGAGCAAGCTCTCTCTTGGCACTTTGGATGTGGGACATACAGCGAGATGTTTGCTGCTTTTGCGTTTGGCTGTTGGGAGATTTACAGCACAAAGATATCTAGTTGATTTGAAGCAGTTCCGAGAAAGTCTAAACATAATCGCCACTTCTCCCTCCTGGCACTTTCCATGTGGGAGATATAGCAGGATGTATATTGGTTTTGAGGACAACTCAATGGACAGTGTAGGGAGAAAAGTTCCTGGCTCCTTGAATGCCGTTCCTGGAGACACTGCGATCAATGAGGGAGATATGTCAAGATGTGTGTTGGTTTTGAGGACGGCTCTCTGGAGAGTCTTAGCAAAGAGGTCACAGGGATAATCAGAGCAATTCTCAGAGACACTGAGAACAAGCTCGACAATTCCCTCCTGGCACTTTCCCTGTAGGAGATACCGCAAGACGTTTCTGTAGATTGGGCACAGCGCTCTGCAGGGTGTTAGCAGAGACTTTCCCGGGACAGTGAAACCCTATGTCAGAGACACTGAGAAGAAGCCCCAATGTTCCCTCCAGGCACTTTCAGTGTGGGTGCCTTCTCCACGTGGTTCCTGGTTTCCCTGCAGCGCTGAAGAGAATGTTAGCAAAGAGGTAACCGGCACAGCGAAAACAGTACTCAAAGACAGGGAGAGCAAGCTCTCTCTTGGCACTTTGGATGTGGGACATACAGCGAGATGTTTGCTGCTTTTGCGTTTGGCTGTTGGGAGATTTACAGCACAAAGATATCTAGTTGATTTGAAGCAGTTCCGAGAAAGTCTAAACATAATCGCCACTTCTCCCTCCTGGCACTTTCCATGTGGGAGATATAGCAGGATGTATATTGGTTTTGAGGACAACTCAATGGACAGTGTAGGGAGAAAAGTTCCTGGCTCCTTGAATGCCGTTCCTGGAGACACTGCGATCAATGTGGGAGATATGTCAAGATGTGTGTTGGTTTTGAGGACGGCTCTCTGGAGAGTCTTAGCAAAGAGGTCACAGGGATAATCAGAGCAATTCTCAGAGACACTGAGAACAAGATGGACAGTTCCCTCCTGGCACTTTCCCTGTAGGAGATACCGCAAGACGTTTCTGTAGATTGGGCACAGCGCTCTGCAGGGTGTTAGCAGAGACTTTCCCGGGACAGTGAAACCCTATGTCAGAGACACTGAGAAGAAGCCCCAATGTTCCCTCCAGGCACTTTCAGTGTGGGTGCCTTCTCCACGTGGTTCCTGGTTTCCCTGCAGCGCTGAAGAGAATGTTAGCAAAGAGGTAACCGGCACAGCGAAAACAGTACTCAAAGACAGGGAGAGCAAGCTCTCTCTTGGCACTTTGGATGTGGGACATACAGCGAGATGTTTGCTGCTTTTGCGTTTGGCTGTTGGGAGATTTACAGCACAAAGATATCTAGTTGATTTGAAGCAGTTCCGAGAAAGTCTAAACATAATCGCCACTTCTCCCTCCTGGCACTTTCCATGTGGGAGATATAGCAGGATGTATATTGGTTTTGAGGACAACTCAATGGACAGTGTAGGGAGAAAAGTTCCTGGCTCCTTGAATGCCGTTCCTGGAGACACTGCGATCAATGTGGGAGATATGTCAAGATGTGTGTTGGTTTTGAGGACGGCTCTCTGGAGAGTCTTAGCAAAGAGGTCACAGGGATAATCAGAGCAATTCTCAGAGACACTGAGAACAAGATGGACAGTTCCCTCCTGGCACTTTCCCTGTAGGAGATACCGCAAGACGTTTCTGTAGATTGGGCACAGCGCTCTGCAGGGTGTTAGCAGAGACTTTCCCGGGACAGTGAAACCCTATGTCAGAGACACTGAGAAGAAGCCCCAATGTTCCCTCCAGGCACTTTCAGTGTGGGTGCCTTCTCCACGTGGTTCCTGGTTTCCCTGCAGCGCTGAAGAGAATGTTAGCAAAGAGGTAACCGGCACAGCGAAAACAGTACTCAAAGACAGGGAGAGCAAGCTCTCTCTTGGCACTTTGGATGTGGGACATACAGCGAGATGTTTGCTGCTTTTGCGTTTGGCTGTTGGGAGATTTACAGCACAAAGTTATCTAGTTGATTTGAAGCAGTTCCGAGAAAGTCTAAACATAATCGCCACTTCTCCCTCCTGGCACTTTCCATGTGGGAGATATAGCAGGATGTATATTGGTTTTGAGGACAACTCAATGGACAGTGTAGGGAGAAAAGTTCCTGGCTCCTTGAATGCCGTTCCTGGAGACACTGCAATCAATGAGGGAGATATGTCAAGATGTGTGTTGGTTTTGAGGACGGCTCTCTGGAGAGTCTTAGCAAAGAGGTCACAGGGATAATCAGAGCAATTCTCAGAGACACTGAGAACAAGATGGACAGTTCCCTCCTGGCACTTTCCCTGTAGGAGATACCGCAAGACGTTTCTGTAGATTGGGCACAGCGCTCTGCAGGGTGTTAGCAGAGACTTTCCCGGGACAGTGAAACCCTATGTCAGAGACACTGAGAAGAAGCCCCAATGTTCCCTCCAGGCACTTTCAGTGTGGGTGCCTTCTCCACGTGGTTCCTGGTTTCCCTGCAGCGCTGAAGAGAATGTTAGCAAAGAGGTAACCGGCACAGCGAAAACAGTACTCAAAGACAGGGAGAGCAAGCTCTCTCTTGGCACTTTGGATGTGGGACATACAGCGAGATGTTTGCTGCTTTTGCGTTTGGCTGTTGGGAGATTTACAGCACAAAGATATCTAGTTGATTTGAAGCAGTTCCGAGAAAGTCTAAACATAATCGCCACTTCTCCCTCCTGGCACTTTCCATGTGGGAGATATAGCAGGATGTATATTGGTTTTGAGGACAACTCAATGGACAGTGTAGGGAGAAAAGTTCCTGGCTCCTTGAATGCCGTTCCTGGAGACACTGCGATCAATGAGGGAGATATGTCAAGATGTGTGTTGGTTTTGAGGACGGCTCTCTGGAGAGTCTTAGCAAAGAGGTCACAGGGATAATCAGAGCAATTCTCAGAGACACTGAGAACAAGATGGACAGTTCCCTCCTGGCACTTTCCCTGTAGGAGATACCGCAAGACGTTTCTGTAGATTGGGCACAGCGCTCTGCAGGGTGTTAGCAGAGACTTTCCCGGGACAGTGAAACCCTATGTCAGAGACACTGAGAAGAAGCCCCAATGTTCCCTCCAGGCACTTTCAGTGTGGGTGCCTTCTCCACGTGGTTCCTGCTTTCCCTGCAGCGCTGAAGAGAATGTTAGCAAAGAGGTAACCGGCACAGCGAAAACAGTACTCAAAGACAGGGAGAGCAAGCTCTCTCTTGGCACTTTGGATGTGGGACATACAGCGAGATGTTTGCTGCTTTTGCGTTTGGCTGTTGGGAGATTTACAGCACAAAGATATCTAGTTGATTTGAAGCAGTTCCGAGAAAGTCTAAACATAATCGCCACTTCTCCCTCCTGGCACTTTCCATGTGGGAGATATAGCAGGATGTATATTGGTTTTGAGGACAACTCAATGGACAGTGTAGGGAGAAAAGTTCCTGGCTCCTTGAATGCCGTTCCTGGAGACACTGCGATCAATGAGGGAGATATGTCAAGATGTGTGTTGGTTTTGAGGACGGCTCTCTGGAGAGTCTTAGCAAAGAGGTCACAGGGATAATCAGAGCAATTCTCAGAGACACTGAGAACAAGATGGACAGTTCCCTCCTGGCACTTTCCCTGTAGGAGATACCGCAAGACGTTTCTGTAGATTGGGCACAGCGCTCTGCAGGGTGTTAGCAGAAACTTTCCCGGGACAGTGAAACCCTATGTCAGAGACACTGAGAAGAAGCCCCAATGTTCCCTCCAGGCACTTTCAGTGTGGGTGCCTTCTCCACGTGGTTCCTGGTTTCCCTGCAGCGCTGAAGAGAATGTTAGCAAAGAGGTAACCGGCACAGCGAAAACAGTACTCAAAGACAGGGAGAGCAAGCTCTCTCTTGGCACTTTGGATGTGGGACATACAGCGAGATGTTTGCTGCTTTTGCGTTTGGCTGTTGGGAGATTTACAGCACAAAGATATCTAGTTGATTTGAAGCAGTTCCGAGAAAGTCTAAACATAATCGCCACTTCTCCCTCCTGGCACTTTCCATGTGGGAGATATAGCAGGATGTATATTGGTTTTGAGGACAACTCAATGGACAGTGTAGGGAGAAAAGTTCCTGGCTCCTTGAATGCCGTTCCTGGAGACACTGCGATCAATGTGGGAGATATGTCAAGATGTGTGTTGGTTTTGAGGACGGCTCTCTGGAGAGTCTTAGCAAAGAGGTCACAGGGATAATCAGAGCAATTCTCAGAGACACTGAGAACAAGCTCGACAATTCCCTCCTGGCACTTTCCCTGTAGGAGATACCGCAAGACGTTTCTGTAGATTGGGCACAGCGCTCTGCAGGGTGTTAGCAGAGACTTTCCCGGGACAGTGAAACCCTATGTCAGAGACACTGAGAAGAAGCCCCAATGTTCCCTCCAGGCACTTTCAGTGTGGGTGCCTTCTCCACGTGGTTCCTGGTTTCCCTGCAGCGCTGAAAAGAATGTTAGCAAAGAGGTAACCGGCACAGCGAAAACAGTACTCAAAGACAGGGAGAGCAAGCTCTCTCTTGGCACTTTGGATGTGGGACATACAGCGAGATGTTTGCTGCTTTTGCGTTTGGCTGTTGGGAGATTTACAGCACAAAGATATCTAGTTGATTTGAAGCAGTTCCGAGAAAGTCTAAACATAATCGCCACTTCTCCCTCCTGGCACTTTCCATGTGGGAGATATAGCAGGATGTATATTGGTTTTGAGGACAACTCAATGGACAGTGTAGGGAGAAAAGTTCCTGGCTCCTTGAATGCCGTTCCTGGAGACACTGCGATCAATGTGGGAGATATGTCAAGATGTGTGTTGGTTTTGAGGACGGCTCTCTGGAGAGTCTTAGCAAAGAGGTCACAGGGATAATCAGAGCAATTCTCAGAGACACTGAGAACAAGATGGACAGTTCCCTCCTGGCACTTTCCCTGTAGGAGATACCGCAAGACGTTTCTGTAGATTGGGCACAGCGCTCTGCAGGGTGTTAGCAGAGACTTTCCCGGGACAGTGAAACCCTATGTCAGAGACACTGAGAAGAAGCCCCAATGTTCCCTCCAGGCACTTTCAGTGTGGGTGCCTTCTCCACGTGGTTCCTGGTTTCCCTGCAGCGCTGAAGAGAATGTTAGCAAAGAGGTAACCGGCACAGCGAAAACAGTACTCAAAGACAGGGAGAGCAAGCTCTCTCTTGGCACTTTGGATGTGGGACATACAGCGAGATGTTTGCTGCTTTTGCGTTTGGCTGTTGGGAGATTTACAGCACAAAGTTATCTAGTTGATTTGAAGCAGTTCCGAGAAAGTCTAAACATAATCGCCACTTCTCCCTCCTGGCACTTTCCATGTGGGAGATATAGCAGGATGTATATTGGTTTTGAGGACAACTCAATGGACAGTGTAGGGAGAAAAGTTCCTGGCTCCTTGAATGCCGTTCCTGGAGACACTGCGATCAATGAGGGAGATATGTCAAGATGTGTGTTGGTTTTGAGGACGGCTCTCTGGAGAGTCTTAGCAAAGAGGTCACAGGGATAATCAGAGCAATTCTCAGAGACACTGAGAACAAGATGGACAGTTCCCTCCTGGCACTTTCCCTGTAGGAGATACCGCAAGACGTTTCTGTAGATTGGGCACAGCGCTCTGCAGGGTGTTAGCAGAGACTTTCCCGGGACAGTGAAACCCTATGTCAGAGACACTGAGAAGAAGCCCCAATGTTCCCTCCAGGCACTTTCAGTGTGGGTGCCTTCTCCACGTGGTTCCTGGTTTCCCTGCAGCGCTGAAGAGAATGTTAGCAAAGAGGTAACCGGCACAGCGAAAACAGTACTCAAAGAGAGGGAGAGCAAGCTCTCTCTTGGCACTTTGGATGTGGGACATACAGCGAGATGTTTGCTGCTTTTGCGTTTGGCTGTTGGGAGATTTACAGCACAAAGATATCTAGTTGATTTGAAGCAGTTCCGAGAAAGTCTAAACATAATCGCCACTTCTCCCTCCTGGCACTTTCCATGTGGGAGATATAGCAGGATGTATATTGGTTTTGAGGACAACTCAATGGACAGTGTAGGGAGAAAAGTTCCTGGCTCCTTGAATGCCGTTCCTGGAGACACTGCGATCAATGTGGGAGATATGTCAAGATGTGTGTTGGTTTTGAGGACGGCTCTCTGGAGAGTCTTAGCAAAGAGGTCACAGGGATAATCAGAGCAATTCTCAGAGACATTGAGAACAAGATGGACAGTTCCCTCCTGGCACTTTCCCTGTAGGAGATACCGCAAGACGTTTCTGTAGATTGGGCACAGCGCTCTGCAGGGTGTTAGCAGAGACTTTCCCGGGACAGTGAAACCCTATGTCAGAGACACTGAGAAGAAGCCCCAATGTTCCCTCCAGGCACTTTCAGTGTGGGTGCCTTCTCCACGTGGTTCCTGGTTTCCCTGCAGCGCTGAAGAGAATGTTAGCAAAGAGGTAACCGGGACAGTGAAAACAGTACTCAAAGACAGGGAGAGCAAGCTCTCTCTTGGCACTTTGGATGTGGGACATACAGCGAGATGTTTGCTGCTTTTGCGTTTGGCTGTTGGGAGATTTACAGCACAAAGATATCTAGTTGATTTGAAGCAGTTCCGAGAAAGTCTAAACATAATCGCCACTTCTCCCTCCTGGCACTTTCCATGTGGGAGATATAGCAGGATGTATATTGGTTTTGAGGACAACTCAATGGACAGTGTAGGGAGAAAAGTTCCTGGCTCCTTGAATGCCGTTCCTGGAGACACTGCGATCAATGAGGGAGATATGTCAAGATGTGTGTTGGTTTTGAGGACGGCTCTCTGGAGAGTCTTAGCAAAGAGGTCACAGGGATAATCAGAGCAATTCTCAGAGACACTGAGAACAAGATGGACAGTTCCCTCCTGGCACTTTCCCTGTAGGAGATACCGCAAGACGTTTCTGTAGATTGGGCACAGCGCTCTGCAGGGTGTTAGCAGAGACTTTCCCGGGACAGTGAAACCCTATGTCAGAGACACTGAGAAGAAGCCCCAATGTTCCCTCCAGGCACTTTCAGTGTGGGTGCCTTCTCCACGTGGTTCCTGGTTTCCCTGCAGCGCTGAAGAGAATGTTAGCAAAGAGGTAACCGGCACAGCGAAAACAGTACTCAAAGACAGGGAGAGCAAGCTCTCTCTTGGCACTTTGGATGTGGGACATACAGCGAGATGTTTGCTGCTTTTGCGTTTGGCTGTTGGGAGATTTACAGCACAAAGATATCTAGTTGATTTGAAGCAGTTCCGAGAAAGTCTAAACATAATCGCCACTTCTCCCTCCTGGCACTTTCCATGTGGGAGATATAGCAGGATGTATATTGGTTTTGAGGACAACTCAATGGACAGTGTAGGGAGAAAAGTTCCTGGCTCCTTGAATGCCGTTCCTGGAGACACTGCGATCAATGAGGGAGATATGTCAAGATGTGTGTTGGTTTTGAGGACGGCTCTCTGGAGAGTCTTAGCAAAGAGGTCACAGGGATAATCAGAGCAATTCTCAGAGACACTGAGAACAAGATGGACAGTTCCCTCCTGGCACTTTCCCTGTAGGAGATACCGCAAGACGTTTCTGTAGATTGGGCACAGCGCTCTGCAGGGTGTTAGCAGAGACTTTCCCGGGACAGTGAAACCCTATGTCAGAGACACTGAGAAGAAGCCCCAATGTTCCCTCCAGGCACTTTCAGTGTGGGTGCCTTCTCCACGTGGTTCCTGGTTTCCCTGCAGCGCTGAAGAGAATGTTAGCAAAGAGGTAACCGGCACAGCGAAAACAGTACTCAAAGACAGGGAGAGCAAGCTCTCTCTTGGCACTTTGGATGTGGGACATACAGCGAGATGTTTGCTGCTTTTGCGTTTGGCTGTTGGGAGATTTACAGCACAAAGATATCTAGTTGATTTGAAGCAGTTCCGAGAAAGTCTAAACATAATCGCCACTTCTCCCTCCTGGCACTTTCCATGTGGGAGATATAGCAGGATGTATATTGGTTTTGAGGACAACTCAATGGACAGTGTAGGGAGAAAAGTTCCTGGCTCCTTGAATGCCGTTCCTGGAGACACTGCGATCAATGAGGGAGATATGTCAAGATGTGTGTTGGTTTTGAGGACGGCTCTCTGGAGAGTCTTAGCAAAGAGGTCACAGGGATAATCAGAGCAATTCTCAGAGACACTGAGAACAAGATGGACAGTTCCCTCCTGGCACTTTCCCTGTAGGAGATACCGCAAGACGTTTCTGTAGATTGGGCACAGCGCTCTGCAGGGTGTTAGCAGAGACTTTCCCGGGACAGTGAAACCCTATGTCAGAGACACTGAGAAGAAGCCCCAATGTTCCCTCCAGGCACTTTCAGTGTGGGTGCCTTCTCCACGTGGTTCCTGGTTTCCCTGCAGCGCTGAAGAGAATGTTAGCAAAGAGGTAACCGGCACAGCGAAAACAGTACTCAAAGACAGGGAGAGCAAGCTCTCTCTTGGCACTTTGGATGTGGGACATACAGCGAGATGTTTGCTGCTTTTGCGTTTGGCTGTTGGGAGATTTACAGCACAAAGATATCTAGTTGATTTGAAGCAGTTCCGAGAAAGTCTAAACATAATCGCCACTTCTCCCTCCTGGCACTTTCCATGTGGGAGATATAGCAGGATGTATATTGGTTTTGAGGACAACTCAATGGACAGTGTAGGGAGAAAAGTTCCTGGCTCCTTGAATGCCGTTCCTGGAGACACTGCGATCAATGTGGGAGATATGTCAAGATGTGTGTTGGTTTTGAGGACGGCTCTCTGGAGAGTCTTAGCAAAGAGGTCACAGGGATAATCAGAGCAATTCTCAGAGACACTGAGAACAAGATGGACAGTTCCCTCCTGGCACTTTCCCTGTAGGAGATACCGCAAGACGTTTCTGTAGATTGGGCACAGCGCTCTGCAGGGTGTTAGCAGAGACTTTCCCGGGACAGTGAAACCCTATGTCAGAGACACTGAGAAGAAGCCCCAATGTTCCCTCCAGGCACTTTCAGTGTGGGTGCCTTCTCCACGTGGTTCCTGGTTTCCCTGCAGCGCTGAAGAGAATGTTAGCAAAGAGGTAACCGGGACAGTGAAAACAGTACTCAAAGACAGGGAGAGCAAGCTCTCTCTTGGCACTTTGGATGTGGGACATACAGCGAGATGTTTGCTGCTTTTGCGTTTGGCTGTTGGGAGATTTACAGCACAAAGATATCTAGTTGATTTGAAGCAGTTCCGAGAAAGTCTAAACATAATCGCCACTTCTCCCTCCTGGCACTTTCCATGTGGGAGATATAGCAGGATGTATATTGGTTTTGAGGACAACTCAATGGACAGTGTAGGGAGAAAAGTTCCTGGCTCCTTGAATGCCGTTCCTGGAGACACTGCGATCAATGTGGGAGATATGTCAAGATGTGTGTTGGTTTTGAGGACGGCTCTCTGGAGAGTCTTAGCAAAGAGGTCACAGGGATAATCAGAGCAATTCTCAGAGACACTGAGAACAAGCTCGACAATTCCCTCCTGGCACTTTCCCTGTAGGAGATACCGCAAGACGTTTCTGTAGATTGGGCACAGCGCTCTGCAGGGTGTTAGCAGAGACTTTCCCGGGACAGTGAAACCCTATGTCAGAGACACTGAGAAGAAGCCCCAATGTTCCCTCCAGGCACTTTCAGTGTGGGTGCCTTCTCCACGTGGTTCCTGGTTTCCCTGCAGCGCTGAAGAGAATGTTAGCAAAGAGGTAACCGGCACAGCGAAAACAGTACTCAAAGACAGGGAGAGCAAGCTCTCTCTTGGCACTTTGGATGTGGGACATACAGCGAGATGTTTGCTGCTTTTGCGTTTGGCTGTTGGGAGATTTACAGCACAAAGATATCTAGTTGATTTGAAGCAGTTCCGAGAAAGTCTAAACATAATCGCCACTTCTCCCTCCTGGCACTTTCCATGTGGGAGATATAGCAGGATGTATATTGGTTTTGAGGACAACTCAATGGACAGTGTAGGGAGAAAAGTTCCTGGCTCCTTGAATGCCGTTCCTGGAGACACTGCGATCAATGTGGGAGATATGTCAAGATGTGTGTTGGTTTTGAGGACGGCTCTCTGGAGAGTCTTAGCAAAGAGGTCACAGGGATAATCAGAGCAATTCTCAGAGACACTGAGAACAAGATGGACAGTTCCCTCCTGGCACTTTCCCTGTAGGAGATACCGCAAGACGTTTCTGTAGATTGGGCACAGCGCTCTGCAGGGTGTTAGCAGAGACTTTCCCGGGACAGTGAAACCCTATGTCAGAGACACTGAGAAGAAGCCCCAATGTTCCCTCCAGGCACTTTCAGTGTGGGTGCCTTCTCCACGTGGTTCCTGGTTTCCCTGCAGCGCTGAAGAGAATGTTAGCAAAGAGGTAACCGGCACAGCGAAAACAGTACTCAAAGACAGGGAGAGCAAGCTCTCTCTTGGCACTTTGGATGTGGGACATACAGCGAGATGTTTGCTGCTTTTGCGTTTGGCTGTTGGGAGATTTACAGCACAAAGATATCTAGTTGATTTGAAGCAGTTCCGAGAAAGTCTAAACATAATCGCCACTTCTCCCTCCTGGCACTTTCCATGTGGGAGATATAGCAGGATGTATATTGGTTTTGAGGACAACTCAATGGACAGTGTAGGGAGAAAAGTTCCTGGCTCCTTGAATGCCGTTCCTGGAGACACTGCGATCAATGAGGGAGATATGTCAAGATGTGTGTTGGTTTTGAGGACGGCTCTCTGGAGAGTCTTAGCAAAGAGGTCACAGGGATAATCAGAGCAATTCTCAGAGACACTGAGAACAAGATGGACAGTTCCCTCCTGGCACTTTCCCTGTAGGAGATACCGCAAGACGTTTCTGTAGATTGGGCACAGCGCTCTGCAGGGTGTTAGCAGAGACTTTCCCGGGACAGTGAAACCCTATGTCAGAGACACTGAGAAGAAGCCCCAATGTTCCCTCCAGGCACTTTCAGTGTGGGTGCCTTCTCCACGTGGTTCCTGGTTTCCCTGCAGCGCTGAAGAGAATGTTAGCAAAGAGGTAACCGGCACAGCGAAAACAGTACTCAAAGACAGGGAGAGCAAGCTCTCTCTTGGCACTTTGGATGTGGGACATACAGCGAGATGTTTGCTGCTTTTGCGTTTGGCTGTTGGGAGATTTACAGCACAAAGATATCTAGTTGATTTGAAGCAGTTCCGAGAAAGTCTAAACATAATCGCCACTTCTCCCTCCTGGCACTTTCCATGTGGGAGATATAGCAGGATGTATATTGGTTTTGAGGACAACTCAATGGACAGTGTAGGGAGAAAAGTTCCTGGCTCCTTGAATGCCGTTCCTGGAGACACTGCGATCAATGAGGGAGATATGTCAAGATGTGTGTTGGTTTTGAGGACGGCTCTCTGGAGAGTCTTAGCAAAGAGGTCACAGGGATAATCAGAGCAATTCTCAGAGACACTGAGAACAAGATGGACAGTTCCCTCCTGGCACTTTCCCTGTAGGAGATACCGCAAGACGTTTCTGTAGATTGGGCACAGCGCTCTGCAGGGTGTTAGCAGAGACTTTCCCGGGACAGTGAAACCCTATGTCAGAGACACTGAGAAGAAGCCCCAATGTTCCCTCCAGGCACTTTCAGTGTGGGTGCCTTCTCCACGTGGTTCCTGGTTTCCCTGCAGCGCTGAAGAGAATGTTAGCAAAGAGGTAACCGGCACAGCGAAAACAGTACTCAAAGACAGGGAGAGCAAGCTCTCTCTTGGCACTTTGGATGTGGGACATACAGCGAGATGTTTGCTGCTTTTGCGTTTGGCTGTTGGGAGATTTACAGCACAAAGATATCTAGTTGATTTGAAGCAGTTCCGAGAAAGTCTAAACATAATCGCCACTTCTCCCTCCTGGCACTTTCCATGTGGGAGATATAGCAGGATGTATATTGGTTTTGAGGACAACTCAATGGACAGTGTAGGGAGAAAAGTTCCTGGCTCCTTGAATGCCGTTCCTGGAGACACTGCGATCAATGAGGGAGATATGTCAAGATGTGTGTTGGTTTTGAGGACGGCTCTCTGGAGAGTCTTAGCAAAGAGGTCACAGGGATAATCAGAGCAATTCTCAGAGACACTGAGAACAAGATGGACAGTTCCCTCCTGGCACTTTCCCTGTAGGAGATACCGCAAGACGTTTCTGTAGATTGGGCACAGCGCTCTGCAGGGTGTTAGCAGAGACTTTCCCGGGACAGTGAAACCCTATGTCAGAGACACTGAGAAGAAGCCCCAATGTTCCCTCCAGGCACTTTCAGTGTGGGTGCCTTCTCCACGTGGTTCCTGGTTTCCCTGCAGCGCTGAAGAGAATGTTAGCAAAGAGGTAACCGGCACAGCGAAAACAGTACTCAAAGACAGGGAGAGCAAGCTCTCTCTTGGCACTTTGGATGTGGGACATACAGCGAGATGTTTGCTGCTTTTGCGTTTGGCTGTTGGGAGATTTACAGCACAAAGATATCTAGTTGATTTGAAGCAGTTCCGAGAAAGTCTAAACATAATCGCCACTTCTCCCTCCTGGCACTTTCCATGTGGGAGATATAGCAGGATGTATATTGGTTTTGAGGACAACTCAATGGACAGTGTAGGGAGAAAAGTTCCTGGCTCCTTGAATGCCGTTCCTGGAGACACTGCGATCAATGTGGGAGATATGTCAAGATGTGTGTTGGTTTTGAGGACGGCTCTCTGGAGAGTCTTAGCAAAGAGGTCACAGGGATAATCAGAGCAATTCTCAGAGACACTGAGAACAAGATGGACAGTTCCCTCCTGGCACTTTCCCTGTAGGAGATACCGCAAGACGTTTCTGTAGATTGGGCACAGCGCTCTGCAGGGTGTTAGCAGAGACTTTCCCGGGACAGTGAAACCCTATGTCAGAGACACTGAGAAGAAGCCCCAATGTTCCCTCCAGGCACTTTCAGTGTGGGTGCCTTCTCCACGTGGTTCCTGGTTTCCCTGCAGCGCTGAAGAGAATGTTAGCAAAGAGGTAACCGGGACAGTGAAAACAGTACTCAAAGACAGGGAGAGCAAGCTCTCTCTTGGCACTTTGGATGTGGGACATACAGCGAGATGTTTGCTGCTTTTGCGTTTGGCTGTTGGGAGATTTACAGCACAAAGATATCTAGTTGATTTGAAGCAGTTCCGAGAAAGTCTAAACATAATCGCCACTTCTCCCTCCTGGCACTTTCCATGTGGGAGATATAGCAGGATGTATATTGGTTTTGAGGACAACTCAATGGACAGTGTAGGGAGAAAAGTTCCTGGCTCCTTGAATGCCGTTCCTGGAGACACTGCGATCAATGTGGGAGATATGTCAAGATGTGTGTTGGTTTTGAGGACGGCTCTCTGGAGAGTCTTAGCAAAGAGGTCACAGGGATAATCAGAGCAATTCTCAGAGACACTGAGAACAAGCTCGACAATTCCCTCCTGGCACTTTCCCTGTAGGAGATACCGCAAGACGTTTCTGTAGATTGGGCACAGCGCTCTGCAGGGTGTTAGCAGAGACTTTCCCGGGACAGTGAAACCCTATGTCAGAGACACTGAGAAGAAGCCCCAATGTTCCCTCCAGGCACTTTCAGTGTGGGTGCCTTCTCCACGTGGTTCCTGGTTTCCCTGCAGCGCTGAAGAGAATGTTAGCAAAGAGGTAACCGGCACAGCGAAAACAGTACTCAAAGACAGGGAGAGCAAGCTCTCTCTTGGCACTTTGGATGTGGGACATACAGCGAGATGTTTGCTGCTTTTGCGTTTGGCTGTTGGGAGATTTACAGCACAAAGATATCTAGTTGATTTGAAGCAGTTCCGAGAAAGTCTAAACATAATCGCCACTTCTCCCTCCTGGCACTTTCCATGTGGGAGATATAGCAGGATGTATATTGGTTTTGAGGACAACTCAATGGACAGTGTAGGGAGAAAAGTTCCTGGCTCCTTGAATGCCGTTCCTGGAGACACTGCGATCAATGTGGGAGATATGTCAAGATGTGTGTTGGTTTTGAGGACGGCTCTCTGGAGAGTCTTAGCAAAGAGGTCACAGGGATAATCAGAGCAATTCTCAGAGACACTGAGAACAAGATGGACAGTTCCCTCCTGGCACTTTCCCTGTAGGAGATACCGCAAGACGTTTCTGTAGATTGGGCACAGCGCTCTGCAGGGTGTTAGCAGAGACTTTCCCGGGACAGTGAAACCCTATGTCAGAGACACTGAGAAGAAGCCCCAATGTTCCCTCCAGGCACTTTCAGTGTGGGTGCCTTCTCCACGTGGTTCCTGGTTTCCCTGCAGCGCTGAAGAGAATGTTAGCAAAGAGGTAACCGGCACAGCGAAAACAGTACTCAAAGACAGGGAGAGCAAGCTCTCTCTTGGCACTTTGGATGTGGGACATACAGCGAGATGTTTGCTGCTTTTGCGTTTGGCTGTTGGGAGATTTACAGCACAAAGATATCTAGTTGATTTGAAGCAGTTCCGAGAAAGTCTAAACATAATCGCCACTTCTCCCTCCTGGCACTTTCCATGTGGGAGATATAGCAGGATGTATATTGGTTTTGAGGACAACTCAATGGACAGTGTAGGGAGAAAAGTTCCTGGCTCCTTGAATGCCGTTCCTGGAGACACTGCGATCAATGAGGGAGATATGTCAAGATGTGTGTTGGTTTTGAGGACGGCTCTCTGGAGAGTCTTAGCAAAGAGGTCACAGGGATAATCAGAGCAATTCTCAGAGACACTGAGAACAAGATGGACAGTTCCCTCCTGGCACTTTCCCTGTAGGAGATACCGCAAGACGTTTCTGTAGATTGGGCACAGCGCTCTGCAGGGTGTTAGCAGAGACTTTCCCGGGACAGTGAAACCCTATGTCAGAGACACTGAGAAGAAGCCCCAATGTTCCCTCCAGGCACTTTCAGTGTGGGTGCCTTCTCCACGTGGTTCCTGGTTTCCCTGCAGCGCTGAAGAGAATGTTAGCAAAGAGGTAACCGGCACAGCGAAAACAGTACTCAAAGACAGGGAGAGCAAGCTCTCTCTTGGCACTTTGGATGTGGGACATACAGCGAGATGTTTGCTGCTTTTGCGTTTGGCTGTTGGGAGATTTACAGCACAAAGATATCTAGTTGATTTGAAGCAGTTCCGAGAAAGTCTAAACATAATCGCCACTTCTCCCTCCTGGCACTTTCCATGTGGGAGATATAGCAGGATGTATATTGGTTTTGAGGACAACTCAATGGACAGTGTAGGGAGAAAAGTTCCTGGCTCCTTGAATGCCGTTCCTGGAGACACTGCGATCAATGTGGGAGATATGTCAAGATGTGTGTTGGTTTTGAGGACGGCTCTCTGGAGAGTCTTAGCAAAGAGGTCACAGGGATAATCAGAGCAATTCTCAGAGACACTGAGAACAAGCTCGACAATTCCCTCCTGGCACTTTCCCTGTAGGAGATACCGCAAGACGTTTCTGTAGATTGGGCACAGCGCTCTGCAGGGTGTTAGCAGAGACTTTCCCGGGACAGTGAAACCCTATGTCAGAGACACTGAGAAGAAGCCCCAATGTTCCCTCCAGGCACTTTCAGTGTGGGTGCCTTCTCCACGTGGTTCCTGGTTTCCCTGCAGCGCTGAAGAGAATGTTAGCAAAGAGGTAACCGGCACAGCGAAAACAGTACTCAAAGACAGGGAGAGCAAGCTCTCTCTTGGCACTTTGGATGTGGGACATACAGCGAGATGTTTGCTGCTTTTGCGTTTGGCTGTTGGGAGATTTACAGCACAAAGATATCTAGTTGATTTGAAGCAGTTCCGAGAAAGTCTAAACATAATCGCCACTTCTCCCTCCTGGCACTTTCCATGTGGGAGATATAGCAGGATGTATATTGGTTTTGAGGACAACTCAATGGACAGTGTAGGGAGAAAAGTTCCTGGCTCCTTGAATGCCGTTCCTGGAGACACTGCGATCAATGAGGGAGATATGTCAAGATGTGTGTTGGTTTTGAGGACGGCTCTCTGGAGAGTCTTAGCAAAGAGGTCACAGGGATAATCAGAGCAATTCTCAGAGACACTGAGAACAAGATGGACAGTTCCCTCCTGGCACTTTCCCTGTAGGAGATACCGCAAGACGTTTCTGTAGATTGGGCACAGCGCTCTGCAGGGTGTTAGCAGAGACTTTCCCGGGACAGTGAAACCCTATGTCAGAGACACTGAGAAGAAGCCCCAATGTTCCCTCCAGGCACTTTCAGTGTGGGTGCCTTCTCCACGTGGTTCCTGGTTTCCCTGCAGCGCTGAAGAGAATGTTAGCAAAGAGGTAACCGGCACAGCGAAAACAGTACTCAAAGAGAGGGAGAGCAAGCTCTCTCTTGGCACTTTGGATGTGGGACATACAGCGAGATGTTTGCTGCTTTTGCGTTTGGCTGTTGGGAGATTTACAGCACAAAGATATCTAGTTGATTTGAAGCAGTTCCGAGAAAGTCTAAACATAATCGCCACTTCTCCCTCCTGGCACTTTCCATGTGGGAGATATAGCAGGATGTATATTGGTTTTGAGGACAACTCAATGGACAGTGTAGGGAGAAAAGTTCCTGGCTCCTTGAATGCCGTTCCTGGAGACACTGCGATCAATGTGGGAGATATGTCAAGATGTGTGTTGGTTTTGAGGACGGCTCTCTGGAGAGTCTTAGCAAAGAGGTCACAGGGATAATCAGAGCAATTCTCAGAGACACTGAGAACAAGCTCGACAATTCCCTCCTGGCACTTTCCCTGTAGGAGATACCGCAAGACGTTTCTGTAGATTGGGCACAGCGCTCTGCAGGGTGTTAGCAGAGACTTTCCCGGGACAGTGAAACCCTATGTCAGAGACACTGAGAAGAAGCCCCAATGTTCCCTCCAGGCACTTTCAGTGTGGGTGCCTTCTCCACGTGGTTCCTGGTTTCCCTGCAGCGCTGAAGAGAATGTTAGCAAAGAGGTAACCGGCACAGCGAAAACAGTACTCAAAGAGAGGGAGAGCAAGCTCTCTCTTGGCACTTTGGATGTGGGACATACAGCGAGATGTTTGCTGCTTTTGCGTTTGGCTGTTGGGAGATTTACAGCACAACGATATCTAGTTGATTTGAAGCAGTTCCGAGAAAGTCTAAACATAATCGCCACTTCTCCCTCCTGGCACTTTCCATGTGGGAGATATAGCAGGATGTATATTGGTTTTGAGGACAACTCAATGGACAGTGTAGGGAGAAAAGTTCCTGGCTCCTTGAATGCCGTTCCTGGAGACACTGCGATCAATGTGGGAGATATGTCAAGATGTGTGTTGGTTTTGAGGACGGCTCTCTGGAGAGTCTTAGCAAAGAGGTCACAGGGATAATCAGAGCAATTCTCAGAGACACTGAGAACAAGCTCGACAATTCCCTCCTGGCACTTTCCCTGTAGGAGATACCGCAAGACGTTTCTGTAGATTGGGCACAGCGCTCTGCAGGGTGTTAGCAGAGACTTTCCCGGGACAGTGAAACCCTATGTCAGAGACACTGAGAAGAAGCCCCAATGTTCCCTCCAGGCACTTTCAGTGTGGGTGCCTTCTCCACGTGGTTCCTGGTTTCCCTGCAGCGCTGAAGAGAATGTTAGCAAAGAGGTAACCGGCACAGCGAAAACAGTACTCAAAGAGAGGGAGAGCAAGCTCTCTCTTGGCACTTTGGATGTGGGACATACAGCGAGATGTTTGCTGCTTTTGCGTTTGGCTGTTGGGAGATTTACAGCACAAAGATATCTAGTTGATTTGAAGCAGTTCCGAGAAAGTCTAAACATAATCGCCACTTCTCCCTCCTGGCACTTTCCATGTGGGAGATATAGCAGGATGTATATTGGTTTTGAGGACAACTCAATGGACAGTGTAGGGAGAAAAGTTCCTGGCTCCTTGAATGCCGTTCCTGGAGACACTGCGATCAATGTGGGAGATATGTCAAGATGTGTGTTTGTTTTGAGGACGGCTCTCTGGAGAGTCTTAGCAAAGAGGTCACAGGGATAATCAGAGCAATTCTCAGAGACACTGAGAACAAGATGGACAGTTCCCTCCTGGCACTTTCCCTGTAGGAGATACCGCAAGACGTTTCTGTAGATTGGGCACAGCGCTCTGCAGGGTGTTAGCAGAGACTTTCCCGGGACAGTGAAACCCTATGTCAGAGACACTGAGAAGAAGCCCCAATGTTCCCTCCAGGCACTTTCAGTGTGGGTGCCTTCTCCACGTGGTTCCTGGTTTCCCTGCAGCGCTGAAGAGAATGTTAGCAAAGAGGTAACCGGCACAGCGAAAACAGTACTCAAAGAGAGGGAGAGCAAGCTCTCTCTTGGCACTTTGGATGTGGGACATACAGCGAGATGTTTGCTGCTTTTGCGTTTGGCTGTTGGGAGATTTACAGCACAAAGATATCTAGTTGATTTGAAGCAGTTCCGAGAAAGTCTAAACATAATCGCCACTTCTCCCTCCTGGCACTTTCCATGTGGGAGATATAGCAGGATGTATATTGGTTTTGAGGACAACTCAATGGACAGTGTAGGGAGAAAAGTTCCTGGCTCCTTGAATGCCGTTCCTGGAGACACTGCGATCAATGTGGGAGATATGTCAAGATGTGTGTTGGTTTTGAGGACGGCTCTCTGGAGAGTCTTAGCAAAGAGGTCACAGGGATAATCAGAGCAATTCTCAGAGACACTGAGAACAAGATGGACAGTTCCCTCCTGGCACTTTCCCTGTAGGAGATACCGCAAGACGTTTCTGTAGATTGGGCACAGCGCTCTGCAGGGTGTTAGCAGAGACTTTCCCGGGACAGTGAAACCCTATGTCAGAGACACTGAGAAGAAGCCCCAATGTTCCCTCCAGGCACTTTCAGTGTGGGTGCCTTCTCCACGTGGTTCCTGGTTTCCCTGCAGCGCTGAAGAGAATGTTAGCAAAGAGGTAACCGGCACAGCGAAAACAGTACTCAAAGACAGGGAGAGCAAGCTCTCTCTTGGCACTTTGGATGTGGGACATACAGCGAGATGTTTGCTGCTTTTGCGTTTGGCTGTTGGGAGATTTACAGCACAAAGATATCTAGTTGATTTGAAGCAGTTCCGAGAAAGTCTAAACATAATCGCCACTTCTCCCTCCTGGCACTTTCCATGTGGGAGATATAGCAGGATGTATATTGGTTTTGAGGACAACTCAATGGACAGTGTAGGGAGAAAAGTTCCTGGCTCCTTGAATGCCGTTCCTGGAGACACTGCGATCAATGAGGGAGATATGTCAAGATGTGTGTTGGTTTTGAGGACGGCTCTCTGGAGAGTCTTAGCAAAGAGGTCACAGGGATAATCAGAGCAATTCTCAGAGACACTGAGAACAAGATGGACAGTTCCCTCCTGGCACTTTCCCTGTAGGAGATACCGCAAGACGTTTCTGTAGATTGGGCACAGCGCTCTGCAGGGTGTTAGCAGAGACTTTCCCGGGACAGTGAAACCCTATGTCAGAGACACTGAGAAGAAGCCCCAATGTTCCCTCCAGGCACTTTCAGTGTGGGTGCCTTCTCCACGTGGTTCCTGGTTTCCCTGCAGCGCTGAAGAGAATGTTAGCAAAGAGGTAACCGGCACAGCGAAAACAGTACTCAAAGACAGGGAGAGCAAGCTCTCTCTTGGCACTTTGGATGTGGGACATACAGCGAGATGTTTGCTGCTTTTGCGTTTGGCTGTTGGGAGATTTACAGCACAAAGATATCTAGTTGATTTGAAGCAGTTCCGAGAAAGTCTAAACATAATCGCCACTTCTCCCTCCTGGCACTTTCCATGTGGGAGATATAGCAGGATGTATATTGGTTTTGAGGACAACTCAATGGACAGTGTAGGGAGAAAAGTTCCTGGCTCCTTGAATGCCGTTCCTGGAGACACTGCGATCAATGTGGGAGATATGTCAAGATGTGTGTTGGTTTTGAGGACGGCTCTCTGGAGAGTCTTAGCAAAGAGGTCACAGGGATAATCAGAGCAATTCTCAGAGACACTGAGAACAAGCTCGACAATTCCCTCCTGGCACTTTCCCTGTAGGAGATACCGCAAGACGTTTCTGTAGATTGGGCACAGCGCTCTGCAGGGTGTTAGCAGAGACTTTCCCGGGACAGTGAAACCCTATGTCAGAGACACTGAGAAGAAGCCCCAATGTTCCCTCCAGGCACTTTCAGTGTGGGTGCCTTCTCCACGTGGTTCCTGGTTTCCCTGCAGCGCTGAAGAGAATGTTAGCAAAGAGGTAACCGGCACAGCGAAAACAGTACTCAAAGACAGGGAGAGCAAGCTCTCTCTTGGCACTTTGGATGTGGGACATACAGCGAGATGTTTGCTGCTTTTGCGTTTGGCTGTTGGGAGATTTACAGCACAAAGATATCTAGTTGATTTGAAGCAGTTCCGAGAAAGTCTAAACATAATCGCCACTTCTCCCTCCTGGCACTTTCCATGTGGGAGATATAGCAGGATGTATATTGGTTTTGAGGACAACTCAATGGACAGTGTAGGGAGAAAAGTTCCTGGCTCCTTGAATGCCGTTCCTGGAGACACTGCGATCAATGAGGGAGATATGTCAAGATGTGTGTTGGTTTTGAGGACGGCTCTCTGGAGAGTCTTAGCAAAGAGGTCACAGGGATAATCAGAGCAATTCTCAGAGACACTGAGAACAAGATGGACAGTTCCCTCCTGGCACTTTCCCTGTAGGAGATACCGCAAGACGTTTCTGTAGATTGGGCACAGCGCTCTGCAGGGTGTTAGCAGAGACTTTCCCGGGACAGTGAAACCCTATGTCAGAGACACTGAGAAGAAGCCCCAATGTTCCCTCCAGGCACTTTCAGTGTGGGTGCCTTCTCCACGTGGTTCCTGGTTTCCCTGCAGCGCTGAAGAGAATGTTAGCAAAGAGGTAACCGGCACAGCGAAAACAGTACTCAAAGAGAGGGAGAGCAAGCTCTCTCTTGGCACTTTGGATGTGGGACATACAGCGAGATGTTTGCTGCTTTTGCGTTTGGCTGTTGGGAGATTTACAGCACAAAGATATCTAGTTGATTTGAAGCAGTTCCGAGAAAGTCTAAACATAATCGCCACTTCTCCCTCCTGGCACTTTCCATGTGGGAGATATAGCAGGATGTATATTGGTTTTGAGGACAACTCAATGGACAGTGTAGGGAGAAAAGTTCCTGGCTCCTTGAATGCCGTTCCTGGAGACACTGCGATCAATGTGGGAGATATGTCAAGATGTGTGTTGGTTTTGAGGACGGCTCTCTGGAGAGTCTTAGCAAAGAGGTCACAGGGATAATCAGAGCAATTCTCAGAGACACTGAGAACAAGCTCGACAATTCCCTCCTGGCACTTTCCCTGTAGGAGATACCGCAAGACGTTTCTGTAGATTGGGCACAGCGCTCTGCAGGGTGTTAGCAGAGACTTTCCCGGGACAGTGAAACCCTATGTCAGAGACACTGAGAAGAAGCCCCAATGTTCCCTCCAGGCACTTTCAGTGTGGGTGCCTTCTCCACGTGGTTCCTGGTTTCCCTGCAGCGCTGAAGAGAATGTTAGCAAAGAGGTAACCGGCACAGCGAAAACAGTACTCAAAGAGAGGGAGAGCAAGCTCTCTCTTGGCACTTTGGATGTGGGACATACAGCGAGATGTTTGCTGCTTTTGCGTTTGGCTGTTGGGAGATTTACAGCACAACGATATCTAGTTGATTTGAAGCAGTTCCGAGAAAGTCTAAACATAATCGCCACTTCTCCCTCCTGGCACTTTCCATGTGGGAGATATAGCAGGATGTATATTGGTTTTGAGGACAACTCAATGGACAGTGTAGGGAGAAAAGTTCCTGGCTCCTTGAATGCCGTTCCTGGAGACACTGCGATCAATGTGGGAGATATGTCAAGATGTGTGTTGGTTTTGAGGACGGCTCTCTGGAGAGTCTTAGCAAAGAGGTCACAGGGATAATCAGAGCAATTCTCAGAGACACTGAGAACAAGCTCGACAATTCCCTCCTGGCACTTTCCCTGTAGGAGATACCGCAAGACGTTTCTGTAGATTGGGCACAGCGCTCTGCAGGGTGTTAGCAGAGACTTTCCCGGGACAGTGAAACCCTATGTCAGAGACACTGAGAAGAAGCCCCAATGTTCCCTCCAGGCACTTTCAGTGTGGGTGCCTTCTCCACGTGGTTCCTGGTTTCCCTGCAGCGCTGAAGAGAATGTTAGCAAAGAGGTAACCGGCACAGCGAAAACAGTACTCAAAGAGAGGGAGAGCAAGCTCTCTCTTGGCACTTTGGATGTGGGACATACAGCGAGATGTTTGCTGCTTTTGCGTTTGGCTGTTGGGAGATTTACAGCACAACGATATCTAGTTGATTTGAAGCAGTTCCGAGAAAGTCTAAACATAATCGCCACTTCTCCCTCCTGGCACTTTCCATGTGGGAGATATAGCAGGATGTATATTGGTTTTGAGGACAACTCAATGGACAGTGTAGGGAGAAAAGTTCCTGGCTCCTTGAATGCCGTTCCTGGAGACACTGCGATCAATGTGGGAGATATGTCAAGATGTGTGTTGGTTTTGAGGACGGCTCTCTGGAGAGTCTTAGCAAAGAGGTCACAGGGATAATCAGAGCAATTCTCAGAGACACTGAGAACAAGCTCGACAATTCCCTCCTGGCACTTTCCCTGTAGGAGATACCGCAAGACGTTTCTGTAGATTGGGCACAGCGCTCTGCAGGGTGTTAGCAGAGACTTTCCCGGGACAGTGAAACCCTATGTCAGAGACACTGAGAAGAAGCCCCAATGTTCCCTCCAGGCACTTTCAGTGTGGGTGCCTTCTCCACGTGGTTCCTGGTTTCCCTGCAGCGCTGAAGAGAATGTTAGCAAAGAGGTAACCGGCACAGCGAAAACAGTACTCAAAGACAGGGAGAGCAAGCTCTCTCTTGGCACTTTGGATGTGGGACATACAGCGAGATGTTTGCTGCTTTTGCGTTTGGCTGTTGGGAGATTTACAGCACAAAGATATCTAGTTGATTTGAAGCAGTTCCGAGAAAGTCTAAACATAATCGCCACTTCTCCCTCCTGGCACTTTCCATGTGGGAGATATAGCAGGATGTATATTGGTTTTGAGGACAACTCAATGGACAGTGTAGGGAGAAAAGTTCCTGGCTCCTTGAATGCCGTTCCTGGAGACACTGCGATCAATGTGGGAGATATGTCAAGATGTGTGTTTGTTTTGAGGACGGCTCTCTGGAGAGTCTTAGCAAAGAGGTCACAGGGATAATCAGAGCAATTCTCAGAGACACTGAGAACAAGATGGACAGTTCCCTCCTGGCACTTTCCCTGTAGGAGATACCGCAAGACGTTTCTGTAGATTGGGCACAGCGCTCTGCAGGGTGTTAGCAGAGACTTTCCCGGGACAGTGAAACCCTATGTCAGAGACACTGAGAAGAAGCCCCAATGTTCCCTCCAGGCACTTTCAGTGTGGGTGCCTTCTCCACGTGGTTCCTGGTTTCCCTGCAGCGCTGAAGAGAATGTTAGCAAAGAGGTAACCGGCACAGCGAAAACAGTACTCAAAGAGAGGGAGAGCAAGCTCTCTCTTGGCACTTTGGATGTGGGACATACAGCGAGATGTTTGCTGCTTTTGCGTTTGGCTGTTGGGAGATTTACAGCACAAAGATATCTAGTTGATTTGAAGCAGTTCCGAGAAAGTCTAAACATAATCGCCACTTCTCCCTCCTGGCACTTTCCATGTGGGAGATATAGCAGGATGTATATTGGTTTTGAGGACAACTCAATGGACAGTGTAGGGAGAAAAGTTCCTGGCTCCTTGAATGCCGTTCCTGGAGACACTGCGATCAATGTGGGAGATATGTCAAGATGTGTGTTGGTTTTGAGGACGGCTCTCTGGAGAGTCTTAGCAAAGAGGTCACAGGGATAATCAGAGCAATTCTCAGAGACACTGAGAACAAGATGGACAGTTCCCTCCTGGCACTTTCCCTGTAGGAGATACCGCAAGACGTTTCTGTAGATTGGGCACAGCGCTCTGCAGGGTGTTAGCAGAGACTTTCCCGGGACAGTGAAACCCTATGTCAGAGACACTGAGAAGAAGCCCCAATGTTCCCTCCAGGCACTTTCAGTGTGGGTGCCTTCTCCACGTGGTTCCTGGTTTCCCTGCAGCGCTGAAGAGAATGTTAGCAAAGAGGTAACCGGCACAGCGAAAACAGTACTCAAAGACAGGGAGAGCAAGCTCTCTCTTGGCACTTTGGATGTGGGACATACAGCGAGATGTTTGCTGCTTTTGCGTTTGGCTGTTGGGAGATTTACAGCACAAAGATATCTAGTTGATTTGAAGCAGTTCCGAGAAAGTCTAAACATAATCGCCACTTCTCCCTCCTGGCACTTTCCATGTGGGAGATATAGCAGGATGTATATTGGTTTTGAGGACAACTCAATGGACAGTGTAGGGAGAAAAGTTCCTGGCTCCTTGAATGCCGTTCCTGGAGACACTGCGATCAATGAGGGAGATATGTCAAGATGTGTGTTGGTTTTGAGGACGGCTCTCTGGAGAGTCTTAGCAAAGAGGTCACAGGGATAATCAGAGCAATTCTCAGAGACACTGAGAACAAGATGGACAGTTCCCTCCTGGCACTTTCCCTGTAGGAGATACCGCAAGACGTTTCTGTAGATTGGGCACAGCGCTCTGCAGGGTGTTAGCAGAGACTTTCCCGGGACAGTGAAACCCTATGTCAGAGACACTGAGAAGAAGCCCCAATGTTCCCTCCAGGCACTTTCAGTGTGGGTGCCTTCTCCACGTGGTTCCTGGTTTCCCTGCAGCGCTGAAGAGAATGTTAGCAAAGAGGTAACCGGCACAGCGAAAACAGTACTCAAAGACAGGGAGAGCAAGCTCTCTCTTGGCACTTTGGATGTGGGACATACAGCGAGATGTTTGCTGCTTTTGCGTTTGGCTGTTGGGAGATTTACAGCACAAAGATATCTAGTTGATTTGAAGCAGTTCCGAGAAAGTCTAAACATAATCGCCACTTCTCCCTCCTGGCACTTTCCATGTGGGAGATATAGCAGGATGTATATTGGTTTTGAGGACAACTCAATGGACAGTGTAGGGAGAAAAGTTCCTGGCTCCTTGAATGCCGTTCCTGGAGACACTGCGATCAATGTGGGAGATATGTCAAGATGTGTGTTGGTTTTGAGGACGGCTCTCTGGAGAGTCTTAGCAAAGAGGTCACAGGGATAATCAGAGCAATTCTCAGAGACACTGAGAACAAGCTCGACAATTCCCTCCTGGCACTTTCCCTGTAGGAGATACCGCAAGACGTTTCTGTAGATTGGGCACAGCGCTCTGCAGGGTGTTAGCAGAGACTTTCCCGGGACAGTGAAACCCTATGTCAGAGACACTGAGAAGAAGCCCCAATGTTCCCTCCAGGCACTTTCAGTGTGGGTGCCTTCTCCACGTGGTTCCTGGTTTCCCTGCAGCGCTGAAGAGAATGTTAGCAAAGAGGTAACCGGCACAGCGAAAACAGTACTCAAAGACAGGGAGAGCAAGCTCTCTCTTGGCACTTTGGATGTGGGACATACAGCGAGATGTTTGCTGCTTTTGCGTTTGGCTGTTGGGAGATTTACAGCACAAAGATATCTAGTTGATTTGAAGCAGTTCCGAGAAAGTCTAAACATAATCGCCACTTCTCCCTCCTGGCACTTTCCATGTGGGAGATATAGCAGGATGTATATTGGTTTTGAGGACAACTCAATGGACAGTGTAGGGAGAAAAGTTCCTGGCTCCTTGAATGCCGTTCCTGGAGACACTGCGATCAATGAGGGAGATATGTCAAGATGTGTGTTGGTTTTGAGGACGGCTCTCTGGAGAGTCTTAGCAAAGAGGTCACAGGGATAATCAGAGCAATTCTCAGAGACACTGAGAACAAGATGGACAGTTCCCTCCTGGCACTTTCCCTGTAGGAGATACCGCAAGACGTTTCTGTAGATTGGGCACAGCGCTCTGCAGGGTGTTAGCAGAGACTTTCCCGGGACAGTGAAACCCTATGTCAGAGACACTGAGAAGAAGCCCCAATGTTCCCTCCAGGCACTTTCAGTGTGGGTGCCTTCTCCACGTGGTTCCTGGTTTCCCTGCAGCGCTGAAGAGAATGTTAGCAAAGAGGTAACCGGCACAGCGAAAACAGTACTCAAAGAGAGGGAGAGCAAGCTCTCTCTTGGCACTTTGGATGTGGGACATACAGCGAGATGTTTGCTGCTTTTGCGTTTGGCTGTTGGGAGATTTACAGCACAAAGATATCTAGTTGATTTGAAGCAGTTCCGAGAAAGTCTAAACATAATCGCCACTTCTCCCTCCTGGCACTTTCCATGTGGGAGATATAGCAGGATGTATATTGGTTTTGAGGACAACTCAATGGACAGTGTAGGGAGAAAAGTTCCTGGCTCCTTGAATGCCGTTCCTGGAGACACTGCGATCAATGTGGGAGATATGTCAAGATGTGTGTTGGTTTTGAGGACGGCTCTCTGGAGAGTCTTAGCAAAGAGGTCACAGGGATAATCAGAGCAATTCTCAGAGACACTGAGAACAAGCTCGACAATTCCCTCCTGGCACTTTCCCTGTAGGAGATACCGCAAGACGTTTCTGTAGATTGGGCACAGCGCTCTGCAGGGTGTTAGCAGAGACTTTCCCGGGACAGTGAAACCCTATGTCAGAGACACTGAGAAGAAGCCCCAATGTTCCCTCCAGGCACTTTCAGTGTGGGTGCCTTCTCCACGTGGTTCCTGGTTTCCCTGCAGCGCTGAAGAGAATGTTAGCAAAGAGGTAACCGGCACAGCGAAAACAGTACTCAAAGAGAGGGAGAGCAAGCTCTCTCTTGGCACTTTGGATGTGGGACATACAGCGAGATGTTTGCTGCTTTTGCGTTTGGCTGTTGGGAGATTTACAGCACAACGATATCTAGTTGATTTGAAGCAGTTCCGAGAAAGTCTAAACATAATCGCCACTTCTCCCTCCTGGCACTTTCCATGTGGGAGATATAGCAGGATGTATATTGGTTTTGAGGACAACTCAATGGACAGTGTAGGGAGAAAAGTTCCTGGCTCCTTGAATGCCGTTCCTGGAGACACTGCGATCAATGTGGGAGATATGTCAAGATGTGTGTTGGTTTTGAGGACGGCTCTCTGGAGAGTCTTAGCAAAGAGGTCACAGGGATAATCAGAGCAATTCTCAGAGACACTGAGAACAAGCTCGACAATTCCCTCCTGGCACTTTCCCTGTAGGAGATACCGCAAGACGTTTCTGTAGATTGGGCACAGCGCTCTGCAGGGTGTTAGCAGAGACTTTCCCGGGACAGTGAAACCCTATGTCAGAGACACTGAGAAGAAGCCCCAATGTTCCCTCCAGGCACTTTCAGTGTGGGTGCCTTCTCCACGTGGTTCCTGGTTTCCCTGCAGCGCTGAAGAGAATGTTAGCAAAGAGGTAACCGGCACAGCGAAAACAGTACTCAAAGAGAGGGAGAGCAAGCTCTCTCTTGGCACTTTGGATGTGGGACATACAGCGAGATGTTTGCTGCTTTTGCGTTTGGCTGTTGGGAGATTTACAGCACAAAGATATCTAGTTGATTTGAAGCAGTTCCGAGAAAGTCTAAACATAATCGCCACTTCTCCCTCCTGGCACTTTCCATGTGGGAGATATAGCAGGATGTATATTGGTTTTGAGGACAACTCAATGGACAGTGTAGGGAGAAAAGTTCCTGGCTCCTTGAATGCCGTTCCTGGAGACACTGCGATCAATGTGGGAGATATGTCAAGATGTGTGTTTGTTTTGAGGACGGCTCTCTGGAGAGTCTTAGCAAAGAGGTCACAGGGATAATCAGAGCAATTCTCAGAGACACTGAGAACAAGATGGACAGTTCCCTCCTGGCACTTTCCCTGTAGGAGATACCGCAAGACGTTTCTGTAGATTGGGCACAGCGCTCTGCAGGGTGTTAGCAGAGACTTTCCCGGGACAGTGAAACCCTATGTCAGAGACACTGAGAAGAAGCCCCAATGTTCCCTCCAGGCACTTTCAGTGTGGGTGCCTTCTCCACGTGGTTCCTGGTTTCCCTGCAGCGCTGAAGAGAATGTTAGCAAAGAGGTAACCGGCACAGCGAAAACAGTACTCAAAGAGAGGGAGAGCAAGCTCTCTCTTGGCACTTTGGATGTGGGACATACAGCGAGATGTTTGCTGCTTTTGCGTTTGGCTGTTGGGAGATTTACAGCACAAAGATATCTAGTTGATTTGAAGCAGTTCCGAGAAAGTCTAAACATAATCGCCACTTCTCCCTCCTGGCACTTTCCATGTGGGAGTGTCCTGGTTCCGGTGGGGATAGGGTTAATTTTCCCTGGTATTCCATGCCATCTGAGCCACGCCCACCCTGAGCTGCCGGGGGAGGGGACAGGGAGTTGCTGCTTAAAAGCGGGCTGGGGCGTCCTGGGGCCGGCCGGTCGGGAGCGGCGGGGAGCGGCGGTTCCGTAATCGCGTTTGTATATTCCCCTACCCGTGTTGTTGTTGTTGTTGTTTGCCTGTTCCCTCTGCTGTTCTGTTAAACTGCCTTTGTCCCAAACCAAGAGTCTTGCCTTTTCTTACGATCCTTCCTCTATTAGGAAGGCACGTGCGAGCGGCACGTGGTTTTTTGTTGCCATCTGAGGCTAAACCACGACAGTCCTTTTTGGCGCCCAACGTGGGGCACGAAGGGTTGAGATAACGACAGAATCCAACTAGAACGTGGAAAAAACGGTTTTGGTTTTTTTTTTTTTTCTTTTTTCTTCTTGTATGCATTTATTTTATTAGGTAAATAGTCACTGGTCATCATGTTGCTTGGTTTGTTCTCATGGCTGTGTTACATAAATTCCTATATGGCTTATGTACTCCCTGCGATGCTGTTTACCATGTCTGGAAGAGGGATGAGGATTATCATTCTGCTGTCCTGTGCGATATCTGTTTATGATATGATAACATCACTGTTCAGACGGCTGTTTTGGGGTGTTTATGTGGTTTTGTTGTCCTGTCCGTACATTGGACACTGTCTCTCAGAATTTGTTAATAGTTTCCCCAGCCCTTTTGCCTCCCTTTTCTCCTTCGGGTCAGGTATGACAGCTTTTGAGAATCTTGAATATCCTTGGGATACTCAAACCAGCGTGTTCCTAGTGTTATGTCTCCTGAATACGTTCCAGGTCTTGTTTAGGGTTAAGCAACTATTTAAGACTACCACCCGGAGATCTGCTCCGAGGCTGGATAGTCAGGGGTGGCATGGCATGTGGGAGAGCATGGGCAGGTACCTAGAGAACTACTCACCTCCAATGGTCTGGGACTTCACCCCTGAACAATTACAGGACCCTGATAAAGTGGTAGAATATTTGAAGGGAAAATGCTGTGGCTATTCTAGAGAGGCACAACTCACTGCGCTGTGCTGGGCCCTGGCCAGTATCTACCAGGCACTGCTCAGAATTATGCAGCACCCTCAAGGGGAAGAGATGGAAACCAGACTGGCGGCCCCTGCGGCGGCCCCTGCGGCGGCCCCTGCGGCTACTGCAGCCCCTGCGGCGGACCCTGCGGCTACTGCAGCCCCTGCGGCGGCCCCTGCGGCTACTGCAGCCCCTGCGGCGGACACTGCGGCTACTGCAACCCCTGCGGCAGACACTGCGGCTACTGCAACCCCTGCAGCAGACAATGCGGCTACTGCAACCCCCGTGGTAGCCACTGCCACTGAACCAGGAAACCAACCCGTGCCGGTATCAGTTGCCCCCATACAGAAGAAGAAGTACACAAAGAAATCAGTTCGTTTAGTAAGAGATGATGATGAACCAGGGCCATCACGAGAGCAGGAGGAAGAGGCAGAACCAGAGATAATTACTCGATCCCTATCCTTGAGTGAGCTGCGGGATATGCGAAAAGATTTCAGCCGACTTTCAGGCGAGCACATTGTCACCTGGCTGCTCCGGTGCTGGGATAATGGGGCCAGTAGCCTGGAATTAGAGGGTAGGGAGGCCAGGCAGCTGGGATCCCTGTCTAGGGAAGGCGGCATTGACAAGGCAATTGGGAAAAAGACCCAAGCCCTCAGCCTCTGGAAACGACTCCTGTCAGGCGTGAGGGAGAGGTACCCCTTCAGTGAGGATGTTGTATGTCAGCCAAGCAAGTGGACTACCATGGAAAGAGGTATCCAGTACCTGAGAGAATTAGCCGTGCGGGAGATGATTTATTATGACTTGGACAATGCCGACTTACCCACAGACCCTGATGAGGTGCGATGCACAAGGCCCATGTGGCGGAAGTTTGTACGGAGCGCACCATCGTCATATGCCAACTCCCTGGCAGTAATGGAATGGAAAGGTGAAGAGGGACCAACAGTGGATGAGGTAGCTGGCCGGCTCCGGCGATATGAAGAAAGTCTCTCTTCCCCCCTTGTCTCAGCTGTGGAGAAATTGTCGCGGAAGGTCCAGCAACTTGAAGAGAATATGTTCTATTCCCCACCTGCACGGGCCAGCATCTCAGCTATTAGAAGCAGGCATTTCCCCACTCAAGAGAGAGAGTACAGAGGGTACACACCACGAGGCACCCTGTGGTTCTACCTGCAGGACCACGGAGAGGACATGAGGAAGTGGGATGGACGACCTACTTCGATCCTGCGGACACGGGTACAGGAGTTGCAAGGAAGGACAACCACAAAAGGGGATCCCTCCAGGAAAAGTGCCGCCCCAGTTTCCAGTGGGCCGTTCCCCAGACAAAGCAGAAGGCCTGATCTTGCTTCTGATCCTCTTGAAGGAACTTCCAAGTCATTTCTGCAAGAAGTGAGTAATGGATACTATGACGAGTATTAGGGGGGCCCTGCCTCCGGCCAGGTGGAGGAAAGGGACAACCGGGTTTATTGGACGGTGTGGATTCGATGGCCTGGCACATCAGACCCACAGGAGTATAAGGCTCTAGTGGACACGGGTGCGCAGTGTACTTTAATACCATCAAGCTATAGAGGGGCAGAACCCATTTGTATTTCTGGGGTGACAGGGGGATCCCAAGAGTTGACTGTACTGGAGGCAGAAGTGAGCCTAACTGGGAATGAGTGGCAAAAGCATCCCATTGTGACTGGCCCAGAGGCTCCATGCATCCTTGGTATAGATTACCTCAGGAGAGGGTATTTTAAGGACCCAAAAGGGTACCGCTGGGCCTTTGGCATAGCTGCTTTGGAGACAGAGGAAGTTAAACAGTTGTCTGCCTTGCCTGGTCTCTCGGAGGATTCTTCTGTTGTGGGGTTATTGAGGGTCAAAGAACAACAGGTGCCGATTGCTACCACAACGGTGCATCGGCGACAGTATCGCACTAACCGAGACTCTCTGATTCCCATCCATGAGCTGATTCGTCAACTAGAGGTTCAAGGAGTGATCAGCAAGACTCACTCCCCCTTTAACAGTCCCATATGGCCGGTGCGAAAATCTAGTGGAGAGTGGAGGCTAACTGTAGACTATCGTGGTCTGAATGAAGTCACGCCACCGCTGAGTGCTGCCGTGCCGGACATGCTAGAACTGCAGTACGAACTGGAGTCCAAGGCAGCCAAATGGTATGCCACGATTGATATAGCGAATGCATTCTTCTCAATCCCTTTGGCAGCAGAGTGCAGGCCACAGTTTGCTTTCACTTGGAGGGGCGTCCAATACACCTGGAATCGACTGCCCCAGGGGTGGAAACACAGTCCCACCATTTGCCATGGACTGATCCAGACTGCACTGGAACAGGGTGAAGCTCCAGAACATCTGCAGTACATTGATGACATCATTGTATGGGGAAACACAGCAGAAGAAGTTTTTGAAAAAGGGAGTAAAATAGTCCAAATCCTTCTGAACGCTGGTTTTGCTATAAAGCGAAGTAAGGTCAAGGGACCTGCGCAGGAGATCCAGTTTTTAGGAATAAAATGGCAAGATGGACGCCGTCAGATTCCAATGGATGTGATCAACAAAATAGCAGCTATGTCTCCACCAACTAGTAAAAAGGAAACACAGGCTTTCTTAGGTATTGTGGGTTTTTGGAGAATGCATATCCCAGATTACAGTCAAATTGTAAGCCCTCTGTATCAAGTAACCCGGAAGAAGAATGATTTTAAATGGGGTCCTGAGCAACGACAAGCTTTTGAACAAATCAAACAGGAAATAGTCCATGCAGTGGCCCTGGGGCCAGTCCGGGCAGGACAAGATGTTAAAAATGTGCTCTATACCGCAGCCGGGGAGAACGGCCCTACCTGGAGCCTCTGGCAGAAAGCACCAGGGGAGACTCGAGGTCGACCCCTAGGGTTTTGGAGTCGTGGATATAGAGGATCCGAAGCCCGCTACACTCCAACAGAAAAAGAGATATTGGCAGCATATGAAGGGGTTCGAGCTGCTTCGGAAGTAGTTGGTACAGAAGCACAGCTCCTCTTAGCACCTCGACTGCCGGTGCTGGGTTGGATGTTCAAAGAAAGGGTCCCCACCACACATCATGCAACCGATGCTACATGGAGTAAGTGGATTGCACTGATCACGCAGCGAACTCGAATGGGAAACCCCAGTCGCCCAGGAATTCTGGAAGTGATCATGGACTGGCCAGAAGGCAAGGATTTCGGAATGTCACCAGAGGAGGAGGTGACGCGTGCAGAAGAGGCCCCACCATATAATAAACTGCCAGAAAATGAGAAGAAATATGCCCTGTTCACTGATGGGTCCTGCCGTATTGTGGGAAAGCATCGAAAGTGGAAGGCTGCTGTGTGGAGTCCTACACGACGGGTTGCAGAAGCCAGTGAGGGACAGGGTGAATCGAGCCAGTTTGCAGAGGTGAAGGCTATTCAGCTGGCTTTGGACATTGCTGAGCGAGAAAAATGGCCAGTACTTTATCTCTACACTGACTCATGGATGGTGGCAAATGCTCTGTGGGGGTGGTTACAGCAGTGGAAGCAGGGCAATTGGCAGCGCAGAGGCAAACCCATCTGGGCTGCTGACCTATGGCAAGATATTGCTGCCCAGATAGAGAATCTGGTTGTGAAAGTACGTCACGTAGATGCCCATGTACCGAAGAATAGGGCCACGGAGGAACATCAGAACAACCAGCAGGTGGATCGGGCCGCCAGGATCGAAGTGGCTCAGGTGGATCTGGACTGGCAACGTAAGGGTGAACTATTCATAGCTCGGTGGGCCCATGACTCCTCAGGCCATCAAGGGAGAGATGCAACATATAGATGGGCTCGTGACCGAGGGGTGGACTTGACCATGGACGCTATTGCACAAGTCATCCATGAATGTGAGACATGCGCTGCGATCAAACAAGCCAAGCGTTTGAAGCCTCTTTGGTATGGAGGGCGATGGCTGAAATACAAATATGGGGAGGCCTGGCAGATTGATTATATCACACTGCCACAAACCCGTCAAGGCAAGCGCTACGTGCTCACAATGGTGGAAGCAACCACTGGATGGCTGGAAACATACCCTGTGCCCCATGCCACTGCCCGGAACACTATCCTGGGCCTTGAAAAGCAAGTCCTGTGGCGACATGGTACCCCAGAGAGAATTGAGTCGAACAACGGGACTCATTTCCGAAACAGCCTCATAGACACCTGGGCCAAAGAGCATGGTATCGAGTGGGTGTATCACATCCCCTATCACGCACCAGCCTCTGGGAAGATAGAACGATACAATGGACTGTTAAAAACTACACTGAGAGCAATGGGTGGTGGGACTTTCAAACACTGGGATACACATTTAGCAAAAGCTACCTGGCTAGTTAACACCAGGGGATCTAACAATCGGGCTGGCCCTGCCCAATCAAAACTTCCACGTACTGTAGAAGGGGATAAAGTCCCCGTAGTGCACATGAAGAATATGCTAGGGAAGACAGTCTGGGTTACTCCTGCCTCAGGCAAAGGCAAACCCATCCGTGGGATTGCTTTTGCCCAAGGACCTGGGTGCACTTGGTGGGTGATGCGGCAGGATGGGGAAGTCCGATGTGTACCTTATGGGGATCTGATTTTGGGCGAGAATAGCCAATGAATTAGATTGTGTGCTGTTAATTGCTAAGTAACACTGTCATTGTATGTCCTCATTGCTATAATTACTATCAGTTGTACTACAAGTAAGGCACAGGGATGATGGGATAAGAACTGATCTCAACAGCTGGCGCCCAGCAGTTTCCTCAAGATCTAAATCTTCAGCCCACGGACCGCGTGCATGAGCCACACCAGGTGCACCAGCCACAAGCTCCGAAAAATACAGCATGCAACAGACCAGCACCACCCAGCATCTCACCTGCCCTGAGAGACTGTTCTAACAGATGGAGCCCAAAGCCGTGGATTAAAAGAACTCAACGGACACTTTGGAGGGATGACCCATAAACTAAGGGCATTATATGTGTGTATATATATATATATATATATAACAGGGGAAAGTGGTGGCAATTCATTGGAACCTGCTGGGCGTGGCATAGATGGTATGGAATAAGGGGTGGATAATGTCCTGGTTCCGGTGGGGATAGGGTTAATTTTCCCTGGTGTTCCATGCCATGTGAGCCACGCCCACCCTGAGCTGCCGGGGGAGGGGACAGGGAGTTGCTGCTTAAAAGCGGGCTGGGGCGTCCCGGGGCCGGCCGGTCGGGAGCGGCGGGGAGCGGCGGTTCCGTAATCGCGTTTGTATATTCCCCTACCCGTGTTGTTGTTGTTGTTGTTTGCCTGTTCCCTCTGCTGTTCTGTTAAACTGCCTTTGTCCCAAACCAAGAGTCTTGCCTTTTCTTACGATCCTTCCTCTATTAGGAAGGCACGTGCGAGCGGCACGTGGTTTTTTGTTGCCATCTGAGGCTAAACCACGACAGGGAGATATAGCAGGATGTATATTGGTTTTGAGGACAACTCAATGGACAGTGTAGGGAGAAAAGTTCCTGGCTCCTTGAATGCCGTTCCTGGAGACACTGCGATCAATGAGGGAGATATGTCAAGATGTGTGTTGGTTTTGAGGACGGCTCTCTGGAGAGTCTTAGCAAAGAGGTCACAGGGATAATCAGAGCAATTCTCAGAGACACTGAGAACAAGATGGACAGTTCCCTCCTGGCACTTTCCCTGTAGGAGATACCGCAAGACGTTTCTGTAGATTGGGCACAGCGCTCTGCAGGGTGTTAGCAGAGACTTTCCCGGGACAGTGAAACCCTATGTCAGAGACACTGAGAAGAAGCCCCAATGTTCCCTCCAGGCACTTTCAGTGTGGGTGCCTTCTCCACGTGGTTCCTGGTTTCCCTGCAGCGCTGAAGAGAATGTTAGCAAAGAGGTAACCGGCACAGCGAAAACAGTACTCAAAGACAGGGAGAGCAAGCTCTCTCTTGGCACTTTGGATGTGGGACATACAGCGAGATGTTTGCTGCTTTTGCGTTTGGCTGTTGGGAGATTTACAGCACAAAGATATCTAGTTGATTTGAAGCAGTTCCGAGAAAGTCTAAACATAATCGCCACTTCTCCCTCCTGGCACTTTCCATGTGGGAGATATAGCAGGATGTATATTGGTTTTGAGGACAACTCAATGGACAGTGTAGGGAGAAAAGTTCCTGGCTCCTTGAATGCCGTTCCTGGAGACACTGCGATCAATGTGGGAGATATGTCAAGATGTGTGTTGGTTTTGAGGACGGCTCTCTGGAGAGTCTTAGCAAAGAGGTCACAGGGATAATCAGAGCAATTCTCAGAGACACTGAGAACAAGCTCGACAATTCCCTCCTGGCACTTTCCCTGTAGGAGATACCGCAAGACGTTTCTGTAGATTGGGCACAGCGCTCTGCAGGGTGTTAGCAGAGACTTTCCCGGGACAGTGAAACCCTATGTCAGAGACACTGAGAAGAAGCCCCAATGTTCCCTCCAGGCACTTTCAGTGTGGGTGCCTTCTCCACGTGGTTCCTGGTTTCCCTGCAGCGCTGAAGAGAATGTTAGCAAAGAGGTAACCGGCACAGCGAAAACAGTACTCAAAGACAGGGAGAGCAAGCTCTCTCTTGGCACTTTGGATGTGGGACATACAGCGAGATGTTTGCTGCTTTTGCGTTTGGCTGTTGGGAGATTTACAGCACAAAGATATCTAGTTGATTTGAAGCAGTTCCGAGAAAGTCTAAACATAATCGCCACTTCTCCCTCCTGGCACTTTCCATGTGGGAGATATAGCAGGATGTATATTGGTTTTGAGGACAACTCAATGGACAGTGTAGGGAGAAAAGTTCCTGGCTCCTTGAATGCCGTTCCTGGAGACACTGCGATCAATGTGGGAGATATGTCAAGATGTGTGTTTGTTTTGAGGACGGCTCTCTGGAGAGTCTTAGCAAAGAGGTCACAGGGATAATCAGAGCAATTCTCAGAGACACTGAGAACAAGCTCGACAATTCCCTCCTGGCACTTTCCCTGTAGGAGATACCGCAAGACGTTTCTGTAGATTGGGCACAGCGCTCTGCAGGGTGTTAGCAGAGACTTTCCCGGGACAGTGAAACCCTATGTCAGAGACACTGAGAAGAAGCCCCAATGTTCCCTCCAGGCACTTTCAGTGTGGGTGCCTTCTCCACGTGGTTCCTGGTTTCCCTGCAGCGCTGAAGAGAATGTTAGCAAAGAGGTAACCGGCACAGCGAAAACAGTACTCAAAGACAGGGAGAGCAAGCTCTCTCTTGGCACTTTGGATGTGGGACATACAGCGAGATGTTTGCTGCTTTTGCGTTTGGCTGTTGGGAGATTTACAGCACAAAGATATCTAGTTGATTTGAAGCAGTTCCGAGAAAGTCTAAACATAATCGCCACTTCTCCCTCCTGGCACTTTCCATGTGGGAGATATAGCAGGATGTATATTGGTTTTGAGGACAACTCAATGGACAGTGTAGGGAGAAAAGTTCCTGGCTCCTTGAATGCCGTTCCTGGAGACACTGCGATCAATGTGGGAGATATGTCAAGATGTGTGTTTGTTTTGAGGACGGCTCTCTGGAGAGTCTTAGCAAAGAGGTCACAGGGATAATCAGAGCAATTCTCAGAGACACTGAGAACAAGATGGACAATTCCCTCCTGGCACTTTCCCTGTAGGAGATACCGCAAGACGTTTCTGTAGATTGGGCACAGCGCTCTGCAGGGTGTTAGCAGAGACTTTCCCGGGACAGTGAAACCCTATGTCAGAGACACTGAGAAGAAGCCCCAATGTTCCCTCCAGGCACTTTCAGTGTGGGTGCCTTCTCCACGTGGTTCCTGGTTTCCCTGCAGCGCTGAAGAGAATGTTAGCAAAGAGGTAACCGGCACAGCGAAAACAGTACTCAAAGACAGGGAGAGCAAGCTCTCTCTTGGCACTTTGGATGTGGGACATACAGCGAGATGTTTGCTGCTTTTGCGTTTGGCTGTTGGGAGATTTACAGCACAAAGATATCTAGTTGATTTGAAGCAGTTCCGAGAAAGTCTAAACATAATCGCCACTTCTCCCTCCTGGCACTTTCCATGTGGGAGATATAGCAGGATGTATATTGGTTTTGAGGACAACTCAATGGACAGTGTAGGGAGAAAAGTTCCTGGCTCCTTGAATGCCGTTCCTGGAGACACTGCGATCAATGTGGGAGATATGTCAAGATGTGTGTTGGTTTTGAGGACGGCTCTCTGGAGAGTCTTAGCAAAGAGGTCACAGGGATAATCAGAGCAATTCTCAGAGACACTGAGAACAAGATGGACAGTTCCCTCCTGGCACTTTCCCTGTAGGAGATACCGCAAGACGTTTCTGTAGATTGGGCACAGCGCTCTGCAGGGTGTTAGCAGAGACTTTCCCGGGACAGTGAAACCCTATGTCAGAGACACTGAGAAGAAGCCCCAATGTTCCCTCCAGGCACTTTCAGTGTGGGTGCCTTCTCCACGTGGTTCCTGGTTTCCCTGCAGCGCTGAAGAGAATGTTAGCAAAGAGGTAACCGGCACAGCGAAAACAGTACTCAAAGACAGGGAGAGCAAGCTCTCTCTTGGCACTTTGGATGTGTGACATACAGCGAGATGTTTGCTGCTTTTGCGTTTGGCTGTTGGGAGATTTACAGCACAAAGATATCTAGTTGATTTGAAGCAGTTCCGAGAAAGTCTAAACATAATCGCCACTTCTCCCTCCTGGCACTTTCCATGTGGGAGATATAGCAGGATGTATATTGGTTTTGAGGACAACTCAATGGACAGTGTAGGGAGAAAAGTTCCTGGCTCCTTGAATGCCGTTCCTGGAGACACTGCGATCAATGTGGGAGATATGTCAAGATGTGTGTTGGTTTTGAGGACGGCTCTCTGGAGAGTCTTAGCAAAGAGGTCACAGGGATAATCAGAGCAATTCTCAGAGACACTGAGAACAAGCTCGACAATTCCCTCCTGGCACTTTCCCTGTAGGAGATACCGCAAGACGTTTCTGTAGATTGGGCACAGCGCTCTGCAGGGTGTTAGCAGAGACTTTCCCGGGACAGTGAAACCCTATGTCAGAGACACTGAGAAGAAGCCCCAATGTTCCCTCCAGGCACTTTCAGTGTGGGTGCCTTCTCCACGTGGTTCCTGGTTTCCCTGCAGCGCTGAAGAGAATGTTAGCAAAGAGGTAACCGGCACAGCGAAAACAGTACTCAAAGACAGGGAGAGCAAGCTCTCTCTTGGCACTTTGGATGTGGGACATACAGCGAGATGTTTGCTGCTTTTGCGTTTGGCTGTTGGGAGATTTACAGCACAAAGATATCTAGTTGATTTGAAGCAGTTCCGAGAAAGTCTAAACATAATCGCCACTTCTCCCTCCTGGCACTTTCCATGTGGGAGATATAGCAGGATGTATATTGGTTTTGAGGACAACTCAATGGACAGTGTAGGGAGAAAAGTTCCTGGCTCCTTGAATGCCGTTCCTGGAGACACTGCGATCAATGTGGGAGATATGTCAAGATGTGTGTTTGTTTTGAGGACGGCTCTCTGGAGAGTCTTAGCAAAGAGGTCACAGGGATAATCAGAGCAATTCTCAGAGACACTGAGAACAAGATGGACAGTTCCCTCCTGGCACTTTCCCTGTAGGAGAAACCGCAAGACGTTTCTGTAGATTGGGCACAGCGCTCTGCAGGGTGTTAGCAGAGACTTTCCCGGGACAGTGAAACCCTATGTCAGAGACACTGAGAAGAAGCCCCAATGTTCCCTCCAGGCACTTTCAGTGTGGGTGCCTTCTCCACGTGGTTCCTGGTTTCCCTGCAGCGCTGAAGAGAATGTTAGCAAAGAGGTAACCGGCACAGCGAAAACAGTACTCAAAGACAGGGAGAGCAAGCTCTCTCTTGGCACTTTGGATGTGGGACATACAGCGAGATGTTTGCTGCTTTTGCGTTTGGCTGTTGGGAGATTTACAGCACAAAGATATCTAGTTGATTTGAAGCAGTTCCGAGAAAGTCTAAACATAATCGCCACTTCTCCCTCCTGGCACTTTCCATGTGGGAGATATAGCAGGATGTATATTGGTTTTGAGGACAACTCAATGGACAGTGTAGGGAGAAAAGTTCCTGGCTCCTTGAATGCCGTTCCTGGAGACACTGCGATCAATGTGGGAGATATGTCAAGATGTGTGTTGGTTTTGAGGACGGCTCTCTGGAGAGTCTTAGCAAAGAGGTCACAGGGATAATCAGAGCAATTCTCAGAGACACTGAGAACAAGCTCGACAATTCCCTCCTGGCACTTTCCCTGTAGGAGATACCGCAAGACGTTTCTGTAGATTGGGCACAGCGCTCTGCAGGGTGTTAGCAGAGACTTTCCCGGGACAGTGAAACCCTATGTCAGAGACACTGAGAAGAAGCCCCAATGTTCCCTCCAGGCACTTTCAGTGTGGGTGCCTTCTCCACGTGGTTCCTGGTTTCCCTGCAGCGCTGAAGAGAATGTTAGCAAAGAGGTAACCGGCACAGCGAAAACAGTACTCAAAGACAGGGAGAGCAAGCTCTCTCTTGGCACTTTGGATGTGGGACATACAGCGAGATGTTTGCTGCTTTTGCGTTTGGCTGTTGGGAGATTTACAGCACAAAGATATCTAGTTGATTTGAAGCAGTTCCGAGAAAGTCTAAACATAATCGCCACTTCTCCCTCCTGGCACTTTCCATGTGGGAGATATAGCAGGATGTATATTGGTTTTGAGGACAACTCAATGGACAGTGTAGGGAGAAAAGTTCCTGGCTCCTTGAATGCCGTTCCTGGAGACACTGCGATCAATGTGGGAGATATGTCAAGATGTGTGTTTGTTTTGAGGACGGCTCTCTGGAGAGTCTTAGCAAAGAGGTCACAGGGATAATCAGAGCAATTCTCAGAGACACTGAGAACAAGATGGACAGTTCCCTCCTGGCACTTTCCCTGTAGGAGATACCGCAAGACGTTTCTGTAGATTGGGCACAGCGCTCTGCAGGGTGTTAGCAGAGACTTTCCCGGGACAGTGAAACCCTATGTCAGAGACACTGAGAAGAAGCCCCAATGTTCCCTCCAGGCACTTTCAGTGTGGGTGCCTTCTCCACGTGGTTCCTGGTTTCCCTGCAGCGCTGAAGAGAATGTTAGCAAAGAGGTAACCGGCACAGCGAAAACAGTACTCAAAGACAGGGAGAGCAAGCTCTCTCTTGGCACTTTGGATGTGGGACATACAGCGAGATGTTTGCTGCTTTTGCGTTTGGCTGTTGGGAGATTTACAGCACAAAGATATCTAGTTGATTTGAAGCAGTTCCGAGAAAGTCTAAACATAATCGCCACTTCTCCCTCCTGGCACTTTCCATGTGGGAGATATAGCAGGATGTATATTGGTTTTGAGGACAACTCAATGGACAGTGTAGGGAGAAAAGTTCCTGGCTCCTTGAATGCCGTTCCTGGAGACACTGCGATCAATGTGGGAGATATGTCAAGATGTGTGTTGGTTTTGAGGACGGCTCTCTGGAGAGTCTTAGCAAAGAGGTCACAGGGATAATCAGAGCAATTCTCAGAGACACTGAGAACAAGATGGACAGTTCCCTCCTGGCACTTTCCCTGTAGGAGATACCGCAAGACGTTTCTGTAGATTGGGCACAGCGCTCTGCAGGGTGTTAGCAGAGACTTTCCCGGGACAGTGAAACCCTATGTCAGAGACACTGAGAAGAAGCCCCAATGTTCCCTCCAGGCACTTTCAGTGTGGGTGCCTTCTCCACGTGGTTCCTGGTTTCCCTGCAGCGCTGAAGAGAATGTTAGCAAAGAGGTAACCGGCACAGCGAAAACAGTACTCAAAGAGAGGGAGAGCAAGCTCTCTCTTGGCACTTTGGATGTGGGACATACAGCGAGATGTTTGCTGCTTTTGCGTTTGGCTGTTGGGAGATTTACAGCACAAAGATATCTAGTTGATTTGAAGCAGTTCCGAGAAAGTCTAAACATAATCGCCACTTCTCCCTCCTGGCACTTTCCATGTGGGAGATATAGCAGGATGTATATTGGTTTTGAGGACAACTCAATGGACAGTGTAGGGAGAAAAGTTCCTGGCTCCTTGAATGCCGTTCCTGGAGACACTGCGATCAATGTGGGAGATATGTCAAGATGTGTGTTGGTTTTGAGGACGGCTCTCTGGAGAGTCTTAGCAAAGAGGTCACAGGGATAATCAGAGCAATTCTCAGAGACACTGAGAACAAGCTCGACAATTCCCTCCTGGCACTTTCCCTGTAGGAGATACCGCAAGACGTTTCTGTAGATTGGGCACAGCGCTCTGCAGGGTGTTAGCAGAGACTTTCCCGGGACAGTGAAACCCTATGTCAGAGACACTGAGAAGAAGCCCCAATGTTCCCTCCAGGCACTTTCAGTGTGGGTGCCTTCTCCACGTGGTTCCTGGTTTCCCTGCAGCGCTGAAGAGAATGTTAGCAAAGAGGTAACCGGCACAGCGAAAACAGTACTCAAAGACAGGGAGAGCAAGCTCTCTCTTGGCACTTTGGATGTGGGACATACAGCGAGATGTTTGCTGCTTTTGCGTTTGGCTGTTGGGAGATTTACAGCACAAAGATATCTAGTTGATTTGAAGCAGTTCCGAGAAAGTCTAAACATAATCGCCACTTCTCCCTCCTGGCACTTTCCATGTGGGAGATATAGCAGGATGTATATTGGTTTTGAGGACAACTCAATGGACAGTGTAGGGAGAAAAGTTCCTGGCTCCTTGAATGCCGTTCCTGGAGACACTGCGATCAATGTGGGAGATATGTCAAGATGTGTGTTGGTTTTGAGGACGGCTCTCTGGAGAGTCTTAGCAAAGAGGTCACAGGGATAATCAGAGCAATTCTCAGAGACACTGAGAACAAGATGGACAGTTCCCTCCTGGCACTTTCCCTGTAGGAGATACCGCAAGACGTTTCTGTAGATTGGGCACAGCGCTCTGCAGGGTGTTAGCAGAGACTTTCCCGGGACAGTGAAACCCTATGTCAGAGACACTGAGAAGAAGCCCCAATGTTCCCTCCAGGCACTTTCAGTGTGGGTGCCTTCTCCACGTGGTTCCTGGTTTCCCTGCAGCGCTGAAGAGAATGTTAGCAAAGAGGTAACCGGCACAGCGAAAACAGTACTCAAAGACAGGGAGAGCAAGCTCTCTCTTGGCACTTTGGATGTGGGACATACAGCGAGATGTTTGCTGCTTTTGCGTTTGGCTGTTGGGAGATTTACAGCACAAAGATATCTAGTTGATTTGAAGCAGTTCCGAGAAAGTCTAAACATAATCGCCACTTCTCCCTCCTGGCACTTTCCATGTGGGAGATATAGCAGGATGTATATTGGTTTTGAGGACAACTCAATGGACAGTGTAGGGAGAAAAGTTCCTGGCTCCTTGAATGCCGTTCCTGGAGACACTGCGATCAATGAGGGAGATATGTCAAGATGTGTGTTGGTTTTGAGGACGGCTCTCTGGAGAGTCTTAGCAAAGAGGTCACAGGGATAATCAGAGCAATTCTCAGAGACACTGAGAACAAGATGGACAGTTCCCTCCTGGCACTTTCCCTGTAGGAGATACCGCAAGACGTTTCTGTAGATTGGGCACAGCGCTCTGCAGGGTGTTAGCAGAGACTTTCCCGGGACAGTGAAACCCTATGTCAGAGACACTGAGAAGAAGCCCCAATGTTCCCTCCAGGCACTTTCAGTGTGGGTGCCTTCTCCACGTGGTTCCTGGTTTCCCTGCAGCGCTGAAGAGAATGTTAGCAAAGAGGTAACCGGCACAGCGAAAACAGTACTCAAAGAGAGGGAGAGCAAGCTCTCTCTTGGCACTTTGGATGTGGGACATACAGCGAGATGTTTGCTGCTTTTGCGTTTGGCTGTTGGGAGATTTACAGCACAAAGATATCTAGTTGATTTGAAGCAGTTCCGAGAAAGTCTAAACATAATCGCCACTTCTCCCTCCTGGCACTTTCCATGTGGGAGATATAGCAGGATGTATATTGGTTTTGAGGACAACTCAATGGACAGTGTAGGGAGAAAAGTTCCTGGCTCCTTGAATGCCGTTCCTGGAGACACTGCGATCAATGTGGGAGATATGTCAAGATGTGTGTTGGTTTTGAGGACGGCTCTCTGGAGAGTCTTAGCAAAGAGGTCACAGGGATAATCAGAGCAATTCTCAGAGACACTGAGAACAAGCTCGACAATTCCCTCCTGGCACTTTCCCTGTAGGAGATACCGCAAGACGTTTCTGTAGATTGGGCACAGCGCTCTGCAGGGTGTTAGCAGAGACTTTCCCGGGACAGTGAAACCCTATGTCAGAGACACTGAGAAGAAGCCCCAATGTTCCCTCCAGGCACTTTCAGTGTGGGTGCCTTCTCCACGTGGTTCCTGGTTTCCCTGCAGCGCTGAAGAGAATGTTAGCAAAGAGGTAACCGGGACAGCGAAAACAGTACTCAAAGAGAGGGAGAGCAAGCTCTCTCTTGGCACTTTGGATGTGGGACATACAGCGAGATGTTTGCTGCTTTTGCGTTTGGCTGTTGGGAGATTTACAGCACAAAGATATCTAGTTGATTTGAAGCAGTTCCGAGAAAGTCTAAACATAATCGCCACTTCTCCCTCCTGGCACTTTCCATGTGGGAGATATAGCAGGATGTATATTGGTTTTGAGGACAACTCAATGGACAGTGTAGGGAGAAAAGTTCCTGGCTCCTTGAATGCCGTTCCTGGAGACACTGCGATCAATGTGGGAGATATGTCAAGATGTGTGTTGGTTTTGAGGACGGCTCTCTGGAGAGTCTTAGCAAAGAGGTCACAGGGATAATCAGAGCAATTCTCAGAGACACTGAGAACAAGATGGACAGTTCCCTCCTGGCACTTTCCCTGTAGGAGATACCGCAAGACGTTTCTGTAGATTGGGCACAGCGCTCTGCAGGGTGTTAGCAGAGACTTTCCCGGGACAGTGAAACCCTATGTCAGAGACACTGAGAAGAAGCCCCAATGTTCCCTCCAGGCACTTTCAGTGTGGGTGCCTTCTCCACGTGGTTCCTGGTTTCCCTGCAGCGCTGAAGAGAATGTTAGCAAAGAGGTAACTGGCACAGCGAAAACAGTACTCAAAGACAGGGAGAGCAAGCTCTCTCTTGGCACTTTGGATGTGGGACATACAGCGAGATGTTTGCTGCTTTTGCGTTTGGCTGTTGGGAGATTTACAGCACAAAGATATCTAGTTGATTTGAAGCAGTTCCGAGAAAGTCTAAACATAATCGCCACTTCTCCCTCCTGGCACTTTCCATGTGGGAGATATAGCAGGATGTATATTGGTTTTGAGGACAACTCAATGGACAGTGTAGGGAGAAAAGTTCCTGGCTCCTTGAATGCCGTTCCTGGAGACACTGCGATCAATGAGGGAGATATGTCAAGATGTGTGTTGGTTTTGAGGACGGCTCTCTGGAGAGTCTTAGCAAAGAGGTCACAGGGATAATCAGAGCAATTCTCAGAGACACTGAGAACAAGATGGACAGTTCCCTCCTGGCACTTTCCCTGTAGGAGATACCGCAAGACGTTTCTGTAGATTGGGCACAGCGCTCTGCAGGGTGTTAGCAGAGACTTTCCCGGGACAGTGAAACCCTATGTCAGAGACACTGAGAAGAAGCCCCAATGTTCCCTCCAGGCACTTTCAGTGTGGGTGCCTTCTCCACGTGGTTCCTGGTTTCCCTGCAGCGCTGAAGAGAATGTTAGCAAAGAGGTAACCGGCACAGCGAAAACAGTACTCAAAGAGAGGGAGAGCAAGCTCTCTCTTGGCACTTTGGATGTGGGACATACAGCGAGATGTTTGCTGCTTTTGCGTTTGGCTGTTGGGAGATTTACAGCACAAAGATATCTAGTTGATTTGAAGCAGTTCCGAGAAAGTCTAAACATAATCGCCACTTCTCCCTCCTGGCACTTTCCATGTGGGAGATATAGCAGGATGTATATTGGTTTTGAGGACAACTCAATGGACAGTGTAGGGAGAAAAGTTCCTGGCTCCTTGAATGCCGTTCCTGGAGACACTGCGATCAATGTGGGAGATATGTCAAGATGTGTGTTGGTTTTGAGGACGGCTCTCTGGAGAGTCTTAGCAAAGAGGTCACAGGGATAATCAGAGCAATTCTCAGAGACACTGAGAACAAGCTCGACAATTCCCTCCTGGCACTTTCCCTGTAGGAGATACCGCAAGACGTTTCTGTAGATTGGGCACAGCGCTCTGCAGGGTGTTAGCAGAGACTTTCCCGGGACAGTGAAACCCTATGTCAGAGACACTGAGAAGAAGCCCCAATGTTCCCTCCAGGCACTTTCAGTGTGGGTGCCTTCTCCACGTGGTTCCTGGTTTCCCTGCAGCGCTGAAGAGAATGTTAGCAAAGAGGTAACCGGGACAGCGAAAACAGTACTCAAAGAGAGGGAGAGCAAGCTCTCTCTTGGCACTTTGGATGTGGGACATACAGCGAGATGTTTGCTGCTTTTGCGTTTGGCTGTTGGGAGATTTACAGCACAAAGATATCTAGTTGATTTGAAGCAGTTCCGAGAAAGTCTAAACATAATCGCCACTTCTCCCTCCTGGCACTTTCCATGTGGGAGATATAGCAGGATGTATATTGGTTTTGAGGACAACTCAATGGACAGTGTAGGGAGAAAAGTTCCTGGCTCCTTGAATGCCGTTCCTGGAGACACTGCGATCAATGTGGGAGATATGTCAAGATGTGTGTTGGTTTTGAGGACGGCTCTCTGGAGAGTCTTAGCAAAGAGGTCACAGGGATAATCAGAGCAATTCTCAGAGACACTGAGAACAAGATGGACAGTTCCCTCCTGGCACTTTCCCTGTAGGAGATACCGCAAGACGTTTCTGTAGATTGGGCACAGCGCTCTGCAGGGTGTTAGCAGAGACTTTCCCGGGACAGTGAAACCCTATGTCAGAGACACTGAGAAGAAGCCCCAATGTTCCCTCCAGGCACTTTCAGTGTGGGTGCCTTCTCCACGTGGTTCCTGGTTTCCCTGCAGCGCTGAAGAGAATGTTAGCAAAGAGGTAACCGGGACAGCGAAAACAGTACTCAAAGAGAGGGAGAGCAAGCTCTCTCTTGGCACTTTGGATGTGGGACATACAGCGAGATGTTTGCTGCTTTTGCGTTTGGCTGTTGGGAGATTTACAGCACAAAGATATCTAGTTGATTTGAAGCAGTTCCGAGAAAGTCTAAACATAATCGCCACTTCTCCCTCCTGGCACTTTCCATGTGGGAGATATAGCAGGATGTATATTGGTTTTGAGGACAACTCAATGGACAGTGTAGGGAGAAAAGTTCCTGGCTCCTTGAATGCCGTTCCTGGAGACACTGCGATCAATGTGGGAGATATGTCAAGATGTGTGTTGGTTTTGAGGACGGCTCTCTGGAGAGTCTTAGCAAAGAGGTCACAGGGATAATCAGAGCAATTCTCAGAGACACTGAGAACAAGATGGACAGTTCCCTCCTGGCACTTTCCCTGTAGGAGATACCGCAAGACGTTTCTGTAGATTGGGCACAGCGCTCTGCAGGGTGTTAGCAGAGACTTTCCCGGGACAGTGAAACCCTATGTCAGAGACACTGAGAAGAAGCCCCAATGTTCCCTCCAGGCACTTTCAGTGTGGGTGCCTTCTCCACGTGGTTCCTGGTTTCCCTGCAGCGCTGAAGAGAATGTTAGCAAAGAGGTAACTGGCACAGCGAAAACAGTACTCAAAGACAGGGAGAGCAAGCTCTCTCTTGGCACTTTGGATGTGGGACATACAGCGAGATGTTTGCTGCTTTTGCGTTTGGCTGTTGGGAGATTTACAGCACAAAGATATCTAGTTGATTTGAAGCAGTTCCGAGAAAGTCTAAACATAATCGCCACTTCTCCCTCCTGGCACTTTCCATGTGGGAGATATAGCAGGATGTATATTGGTTTTGAGGACAACTCAATGGACAGTGTAGGGAGAAAAGTTCCTGGCTCCTTGAATGCCGTTCCTGGAGACACTGCGATCAATGTGGGAGATATGTCAAGATGTGTGTTTGTTTTGAGGACGGCTCTCTGGAGAGTCTTAGCAAAGAGGTCACAGGGATAATCAGAGCAATTCTCAGAGACACTGAGAACAAGATGGACAGTTCCCTCCTGGCACTTTCCCTGTAGGAGATACCGCAAGACGTTTCTGTAGATTGGGCACAGCGCTCTGCAGGGTGTTAGCAGAGACTTTCCCGGGACAGTGAAACCCTATGTCAGAGACACTGAGAAGAAGCCCCAATGTTCCCTCCAGGCACTTTCAGTGTGGGTGCCTTCTCCACGTGGTTCCTGGTTTCCCTGCAGCGCTGAAGAGAATGTTAGCAAAGAGGTAACCGGGACAGTGAAAACAGTACTCAAAGAGAGGGAGAGCAAGCTCTCTCTTGGCACTTTGGATGTGGGACATACAGCGAGATGTTTGCTGCTTTTGCGTTTGGCTGTTGGGAGATTTACAGCACAAAGATATCTAGTTGATTTGAAGCAGTTCCGAGAAAGTCTAAACATAATCGCCACTTCTCCCTCCTGGCACTTTCCATGTGGGAGATATAGCAGGATGTATATTGGTTTTGAGGACAACTCAATGGACAGTGTAGGGAGAAAAGTTCCTGGCTCCTTGAATGCCGTTCCTGGAGACACTGCGATCAATGAGGGAGATATGTCAAGATGTGTGTTGGTTTTGAGGACGGCTCTCTGGAGAGTCTTAGCAAAGAGGTCACAGGGATAATCAGAGCAATTCTCAGAGACACTGAGAACAAGCTCGACAATTCCCTCCTGGCACTTTCCCTGTAGGAGATACCGCAAGACGTTTCTGTAGATTGGGCACAGCGCTCTGCAGGGTGTTAGCAGAGACTTTCCCGGGACAGTGAAACCCTATGTCAGAGACACTGAGAAGAAGCCCCAATGTTCCCTCCAGGCACTTTCAGTGTGGGTGCCTTCTCCACGTGGTTCCTGGTTTCCCTGCAGCGCTGAAGAGAATGTTAGCAAAGAGGTAACCGGGACAGCGAAAACAGTACTCAAAGAGAGGGAGAGCAAGCTCTCTCTTGGCACTTTGGATGTGGGACATACAGCGAGATGTTTGCTGCTTTTGCGTTTGGCTGTTGGGAGATTTACAGCACAAAGATATCTAGTTGATTTGAAGCAGTTCCGAGGAAGTCTAAACATAATCCCCACTTCTCCCTCCTGGCACTTTCCATGTGGGAGATATAGCAGGATGTATATTGGTTTTGAGGACAACTCAATGGACAGTGTAGGGAGAAAAGTTCCTGGCTCCTTGAATGCCGTTCCTGGAGACACTGCGATCAATGTGGGAGATATGTCAAGATGTGTGTTGGTTTTGAGGACGGCTCTCTGGAGAGTCTTAGCAAAGAGGTCACAGGGATAATCAGAGCAATTCTCAGAGACACTGAGAACAAGCTCGACAATTCCCTCCTGGCACTTTCCCTGTAGGAGATACCGCAAGACGTTTCTGTAGATTGGGCACAGCGCTCTGCAGGGTGTTAGCAGAGACTTTCCCGGGACAGTGAAACCCTATGTCAGAGACACTGAGAAGAAGCCCCAATGTTCCCTCCAGGCACTTTCAGTGTGGGTGCCTTCTCCACGTGGTTCCTGGTTTCCCTGCAGCGCTGAAGAGAATGTTAGCAAAGAGGTAACCGGCACAGCGAAAACAGTACTCAAAGACAGGGAGAGCAAGCTCTCTCTTGGCACTTTGGATGTGGGACATACAGCGAGATGTTTGCTGCTTTTGCGTTTGGCTGTTGGGAGATTTACAGCACAAAGATATCTAGTTGATTTGAAGCAGTTCCGAGAAAGTCTAAACATAATCGCCACTTCTCCCTCCTGGCACTTTCCATGTGGGAGATATAGCAGGATGTATATTGGTTTTGAGGACAACTCAATGGACAGTGTAGGGAGAAAAGTTCCTGGCTCCTTGAATGCCGTTCCTGGAGACACTGCGATCAATGTGGGAGATATGTCAAGATGTGTGTTGGTTTTGAGGACGGCTCTCTGGAGAGTCTTAGCAAAGAGGTCACAGGGATAATCAGAGCAATTCTCAGAGACACTGAGAACAAGCTCGACAATTCCCTCCTGGCACTTTCCCTGTAGGAGATACCGCAAGAGTTTCTGTAGATTGGGCACAGCGCTCTGCAGGGTGTTAGCAGAGACTTTCCCGGGACAGTGAAACCCTATGTCAGAGACACTGAGAAGAAGCCCCAATGTTCCCTCCAGGCACTTTCAGTGTGGGTGCCTTCTCCACGTGGTTCCTGGTTTCCCTGCAGCGCTGAAGAGAATGTTAGCAAAGAGGTAACCGGCACAGCGAAAACAGTACTCAAAGAGAGGGAGAGCAAGCTCTCTCTTGGCACTTTGGATGTGGGACATACAGCGAGATGTTTGCTGCTTTTGCGTTTGGCTGTTGGGAGATTTACAGCACAAAGATATCTAGTTGATTTGAAGCAGTTCCGAGAAAGTCTAAACATAATCGCCACTTCTCCCTCCTGGCACTTTCCATGTGGGAGATATAGCAGGATGTATATTGGTTTTGAGGACAACTCAATGGACAGTGTAGGGAGAAAAGTTCCTGGCTCCTTGAATGCCGTTCCTGGAGACACTGCGATCAATGTGGGAGATATGTCAAGATGTGTGTTTGTTTTGAGGACGGCTCTCTGGAGAGTCTTAGCAAAGAGGTCACAGGGATAATCAGAGCAATTCTCAGAGACACTGAGAACAAGATGGACAGTTCCCTCCTGGCACTTTCCCTGTAGGAGATACCGCAAGACGTTTCTGTAGATTGGGCACAGCGCTCTGCAGGGTGTTAGCAGAGACTTTCCCGGGACAGTGAAACCCTATGTCAGAGACACTGAGAAGAAGCCCCAATGTTCCCTCCAGGCACTTTCAGTGTGGGTGCCTTCTCCACGTGGTTCCTGGTTTCCCTGCAGCGCTGAAGAGAATGTTAGCAAAGAGGTAACCGGCACAGCGAAAACAGTACTCAAAGAGAGGGAGAGCAAGCTCTCTCTTGGCACTTTGGATGTGGGACATACAGCGAGATGTTTGCTGCTTTTGCGTTTGGCTGTTGGGAGATTTACAGCACAAAGATATCTAGTTGATTTGAAGCAGTTCGAGAAAGTCTAAACATAATCGCCACTTCTCCCTCCTGGCACTTTCCATGTGGGAGATATAGCAGGATGTATATTGGTTTTGAGGACAACTCAATGGACAGTGTAGGGAGAAAAGTTCCTGGCTCCTTGAATGCCGTTCCTGGAGACACTGCGATCAATGTGGGAGATATGTCAAGATGTGTGTTGGTTTTGAGGACGGCTCTCTGGAGAGTCTTAGCAAAGAGGTCACAGGGATAATCAGAGCAATTCTCAGAGACACTGAGAACAAGCTCGACAATTCCCTCCTGGCACTTTCCCTGTAGGAGATACCGCAAGACGTTTCTGTAGATTGGGCACAGCGCTCTGCAGGGTGTTAGCAGAGACTTTCCCGGGACAGTGAAACCCTATGTCAGAGACACTGAGAAGAAGCCCCAATGTTCCCTCCAGGCACTTTCAGTGTGGGTGCCTTCTCCACGTGGTTCCTGGTTTCCCTGCAGCGCTGAAGAGAATGTTAGCAAAGAGGTAACCGGCACAGCGAAAACAGTACTCAAAGACAGGGAGAGCAAGCTCTCTCTTGGCACTTTGGATGTGGGACATACAGCGAGATGTTTGCTGCTTTTGCGTTTGGCTGTTGGGAGATTTACAGCACAAAGATATCTAGTTGATTTGAAGCAGTTCCGAGAAAGTCTAAACATAATCGCCACTTCTCCCTCCTGGCACTTTCCATGTGGGAGATATAGCAGGATGTATATTGGTTTTGAGGACAACTCAATGGACAGTGTAGGGAGAAAAGTTCCTGGCTCCTTGAATGCCGTTCCTGGAGACACTGCGATCAATGTGGGAGATATGTCAAGATGTGTGTTGGTTTTGAGGACGGCTCTCTGGAGAGTCTTAGCAAAGAGGTCACAGGGATAATCAGAGCAATTCTCAGAGACACTGAGAACAAGATGGACAGTTCCCTCCTGGCACTTTCCCTGTAGGAGATACCGCAAGACGTTTCTGTAGATTGGGCACAGCGCTCTGCAGGGTGTTAGCAGAGACTTTCCCGGGACAGTGAAACCCTATGTCAGAGACACTGAGAAGAAGCCCCAATGTTCCCTCCAGGCACTTTCAGTGTGGGTGCCTTCTCCACGTGGTTCCTGGTTTCCCTGCAGCGCTGAAGAGAATGTTAGCAAAGAGGTAACCGGCACAGCGAAAACAGTACTCAAAGACAGGGAGAGCAAGCTCTCTCTTGGCACTTTGGATGTGGGACATACAGCGAGATGTTTGCTGCTTTTGCGTTTGGCTGTTGGGAGATTTACAGCACAAAGATATCTAGTTGATTTGAAGCAGTTCCGAGAAAGTCTAAACATAATCGCCACTTCTCCCTCCTGGCACTTTCCATGTGGGAGATATAGCAGGATGTATATTGGTTTTGAGGACAACTCAATGGACAGTGTAGGGAGAAAAGTTCCTGGCTCCTTGAATGCCGTTCCTGGAGACACTGCGATCAATGTGGGAGATATGTCAAGATGTGTGTTTGTTTTGAGGACGGCTCTCTGGAGAGTCTTAGCAAAGAGGTCACAGGGATAATCAGAGCAATTCTCAGAGACACTGAGAACAAGATGGACAGTTCCCTCCTGGCACTTTCCCTGTAGGAGATACCGCAAGACGTTTCTGTAGATTGGGCACAGCGCTCTGCAGGGTGTTAGCAGAGACTTTCCCGGGACAGTGAAACCCTATGTCAGAGACACTGAGAAGAAGCCCCAATGTTCCCTCCAGGCACTTTCAGTGTGGGTGCCTTCTCCACGTGGTTCCTGGTTTCCCTGCAGCGCTGAAGAGAATGTTAGCAAAGAGGTAACCGGGACAGTGAAAACAGTACTCAAAGAGAGGGAGAGCAAGCTCTCTCTTGGCACTTTGGATGTGGGACATACAGCGAGATGTTTGCTGCTTTTGCGTTTGGCTGTTGGGAGATTTACAGCACAAAGATATCTAGTTGATTTGAAGCAGTTCCGAGAAAGTCTAAACATAATCGCCACTTCTCCCTCCTGGCACTTTCCATGTGGGAGATATAGCAGGATGTATATTGGTTTTGAGGACAACTCAATGGACAGTGTAGGGAGAAAAGTTCCTGGCTCCTTGAATGCCGTTCCTGGAGACACTGCGATCAATGTGGGAGATATGTCAAGATGTGTGTTGGTTTTGAGGACGGCTCTCTGGAGAGTCTTAGCAAAGAGGTCACAGGGATAATCAGAGCAATTCTCAGAGACACTGAGAACAAGCTCGACAATTCCCTCCTGGCACTTTCCCTGTAGGAGATACCGCAAGACGTTTCTGTAGATTGGGCACAGCGCTCTGCAGGGTGTTAGCAGAGACTTTCCCGGGACAGTGAAACCCTATGTCAGAGACACTGAGAAGAAGCCCCAATGTTCCCTCCAGGCACTTTCAGTGTGGGTGCCTTCTCCACGTGGTTCCTGGTTTCCCTGCAGCGCTGAAGAGAATGTTAGCAAAGAGGTAACCGGCACAGCGAAAACAGTACTCAAAGACAGGGAGAGCAAGCTCTCTCTTGGCACTTTGGATGTGGGACATACAGCGAGATGTTTGCTGCTTTTGCGTTTGGCTGTTGGGAGATTTACAGCACAAAGATATCTAGTTGATTTGAAGCAGTTCCGAGGAAGTCTAAACATAATCCCCACTTCTCCCTCCTGGCACTTTCCATGTGGGAGATATAGCAGGATGTATATTGGTTTTGAGGACAACTCAATGGACAGTGTAGGGAGAAAAGTTCCTGGCTCCTTGAATGCCGTTCCTGGAGACACTGCGATCAATGTGGGAGATATGTCAAGATGTGTGTTGGTTTTGAGGACGGCTCTCTGGAGAGTCTTAGCAAAGAGGTCACAGGGATAATCAGAGCAATTCTCAGAGACACTGAGAACAAGCTCGACAATTCCCTCCTGGCACTTTCCCTGTAGGAGATACCGCAAGACGTTTCTGTAGATTGGGCACAGCGCTCTGCAGGGTGTTAGCAGAGACTTTCCCGGGACAGTGAAACCCTATGTCAGAGACACTGAGAAGAAGCCCCAATGTTCCCTCCAGGCACTTTCAGTGTGGGTGCCTTCTCCACGTGGTTCCTGGTTTCCCTGCAGCGCTGAAGAGAATGTTAGCAAAGAGGTAACCGGCACAGCGAAAACAGTACTCAAAGAGAGGGAGAGCAAGCTCTCTCTTGGCACTTTGGATGTGGGACATACAGCGAGATGTTTGCTGCTTTTGCGTTTGGCTGTTGGGAGATTTACAGCACAAAGATATCTAGTTGATTTGAAGCAGTTCCGAGAAAGTCTAAACATAATCGCCACTTCTCCCTCCTGGCACTTTCCATGTGGGAGATATAGCAGGATGTATATTGGTTTTGAGGACAACTCAATGGACAGTGTAGGGAGAAAAGTTCCTGGCTCCTTGAATGCCGTTCCTGGAGACACTGCGATCAATGTGGGAGATATGTCAAGATGTGTGTTTGTTTTGAGGACGGCTCTCTGGAGAGTCTTAGCAAAGAGGTCACAGGGATAATCAGAGCAATTCTCAGAGACACTGAGAACAAGCTCGACAATTCCCTCCTGGCACTTTCCCTGTAGGAGATACCGCAAGAGTTTCTGTAGATTGGGCACAGCGCTCTGCAGGGTATTAGCAGAGACTTTCCCGGGACAGTGAAACCCTATGTCAGAGACACTGAGAAGAAGCCCCAATGTTCCCTCCAGGCACTTTCAGTGTGGGTGCCTTCTCCACGTGGTTCCTGGTTTCCCTGCAGCGCTGAAGAGAATGTTAGCAAAGAGGTAACCGGCACAGCGAAAACAGTACTCAAAGAGAGGGAGAGCAAGCTCTCTCTTGGCACTTTGGATGTGGGACATACAGCGAGATGTTTGCTGCTTTTGCGTTTGGCTGTTGGGAGATTTACAGCACAAAGATATCTAGTTGATTTGAAGCAGTTCCGAGAAAGTCTAAACATAATCGCCACTTCTCCCTCCTGGCACTTTCCATGTGGGAGATATAGCAGGATGTATATTGGTTTTGAGGACAACTCAATGGACAGTGTAGGGAGAAAAGTTCCTGGCTCCTTGAATGCCGTTCCTGGAGACACTGCGATCAATGTGGGAGATATGTCAAGATGTGTGTTTGTTTTGAGGACGGCTCTCTGGAGAGTCTTAGCAAAGAGGTCACAGGGATAATCAGAGCAATTCTCAGAGACACTGAGAACAAGCTCGACAATTCCCTCCTGGCACTTTCCCTGTAGGAGATACCGCAAGAGTTTCTATAGATTGGGCACAGCGCTCTGCAGGGTGTTAGCAGAGACTTTACCGGGACAGTGAAACCCTATGTCAGAGACACTGAGAAGAAGCCCCAATGTTCCCTCCAGGCACTTTCAGTGTGGGTGCCTTCTCCACGTGGTTCCTGGTTTCCCTGCAGCGCTGAAGAGAATGTTAGCAAAGAGGTAACCGGCACAGCGAAAACAGTACTCAAAGAGAGGGAGAGCAAGCTCTCTCTTGGCACTTTGGATGTGGGACATACAGCGAGATGTTTGCTGCTTTTGCGTTTGGCTGTTGGGAGATTTACAGCACAAAGATATCTAGTTGATTTGAAGCAGTTCCGAGAAAGTCTAAACATAATCGCCACTTCTCCCTCCTGGCACTTTCCATGTGGGAGATATAGCAGGATGTATATTGGTTTTGAGGACAACTCAATGGACAGTGTAGGGAGAAAAGTTCCTGGCTCCTTGAATGCCGTTCCTGGAGACACTGCGATCAATGTGGGAGATATGTCAAGATGTGTGTTTGTTTTGAGGACGGCTCTCTGGAGAGTCTTAGCAAAGAGGTCACAGGGATAATCAGAGCAATTCTCAGAGACACTGAGAACAAGATGGACAGTTCCCTCCTGGCACTTTCCCTGTAGGAGATACCGCAAGACGTTTCTGTAGATTGGGCACAGCGCTCTGCAGGGTGTTAGCAGAGACTTTCCCGGGACAGTGAAACCCTATGTCAGAGACACTGAGAAGAAGCCCCAATGTTCCCTCCAGGCACTTTCAGTGTGGGTGCCTTCTCCACGTGGTTCCTGGTTTCCCTGCAGCGCTGAAGAGAATGTTAGCAAAGAGGTAACCGGGACAGTGAAAACAGTACTCAAAGAGAGGGAGAGCAAGCTCTCTCTTGGCACTTTGGATGTGGGACATACAGCGAGATGTTTGCTGCTTTTGCGTTTGGCTGTTGGGAGATTTACAGCACAAAGATATCTAGTTGATTTGAAGCAGTTCCGAGAAAGTCTAAACATAATCGCCACTTCTCCCTCCTGGCACTTTCCATGTGGGAGATATAGCAGGATGTATATTGGTTTTGAGGACAACTCAATGGACAGTGTAGGGAGAAAAGTTCCTGGCTCCTTGAATGCCGTTCCTGGAGACACTGCGATCAATGTGGGAGATATGTCAAGATGTGTGTTGGTTTTGAGGACGGCTCTCTGGAGAGTCTTAGCAAAGAGGTCACAGGGATAATCAGAGCAATTCTCAGAGACACTGAGAACAAGATGGACAGTTCCCTCCTGGCACTTTCCCTGTAGGAGATACCGCAAGACGTTTCTGTAGATTGGGCACAGCGCTCTGCAGGGTGTTAGCAGAGACTTTCCCGGGACAGTGAAACCCTATGTCAGAGACACTGAGAAGAAGCCCCAATGTTCCCTCCAGGCACTTTCAGTGTGGGTGCCTTCTCCACGTGGTTCCTGGTTTCCCTGCAGCGCTGAAGAGAATGTTAGCAAAGAGGTAACCGGCACAGCGAAAACAGTACTCAAAGAGAGGGAGAGCAAGCTCTCTCTTGGCACTTTGGATGTGGGACATACAGCGAGATGTTTGCTGCTTTTGCGTTTGGCTGTTGGGAGATTTACAGCACAAAGATATCTAGTTGATTTGAAGCAGTTCCGAGAAAGTCTAAACATAATCGCCACTTCTCCCTCCTGGCACTTTCCATGTGGGAGATATAGCAGGATGTATATTGGTTTTGAGGACAACTCAATGGACAGTGTAGGGAGAAAAGTTCCTGGCTCCTTGAATGCCGTTCCTGGAGACACTGCGATCAATGTGGGAGATATGTCAAGATGTGTGTTTGTTTTGAGGACGGCTCTCTGGAGAGTCTTAGCAAAGAGGTCACAGGGATAATCAGAGCAATTCTCAGAGACACTGAGAACAAGATGGACAGTTCCCTCCTGGCACTTTCCCTGTAGGAGATACCGCAAGACGTTTCTGTAGATTGGGCACAGCGCTCTGCAGGGTGTTAGCAGAGACTTTCCCGGGACAGTGAAACCCTATGTCAGAGACACTGAGAAGAAGCCCCAATGTTCCCTCCAGGCACTTTCAGTGTGGGTGCCTTCTCCACGTGGTTCCTGGTTTCCCTGCAGCGCTGAAGAGAATGTTAGCAAAGAGGTAACCGGCACAGCGAAAACAGTACTCAAAGACAGGGAGAGCAAGCTCTCTCTTGGCACTTTGGATGTGGGACATACAGCGAGATGTTTGCTGCTTTTGCGTTTGGCTGTTGGGAGATTTACAGCACAAAGATATCTAGTTGATTTGAAGCAGTTCGAGAAAGTCTAAACATAATCGCCACTTCTCCCTCCTGGCACTTTCCATGTGGGAGATATAGCAGGATGTATATTGGTTTTGAGGACAACTCAATGGACAGTGTAGGGAGAAAAGTTCCTGGCTCCTTGAATGCCGTTCCTGGAGACACTGCGATCAATGTGGGAGATATGTCAAGATGTGTGTTGGTTTTGAGGACGGCTCTCTGGAGAGTCTTAGCAAAGAGGTCACAGGGATAATCAGAGCAATTCTCAGAGACACTGAGAACAAGATGGACAGTTCCCTCCTGGCACTTTCCCTGTAGGAGATACCGCAAGACGTTTCTGTAGATTGGGCACAGCGCTCTGCAGGGTGTTAGCAGAGACTTTCCCGGGACAGTGAAACCCTATGTCAGAGACACTGAGAAGAAGCCCCAATGTTCCCTCCAGGCACTTTCAGTGTGGGTGCCTTCTCCACGTGGTTCCTGGTTTCCCTGCAGCGCTGAAGAGAATGTTAGCAAAGAGGTAACCGGCACAGCGAAAACAGTACTCAAAGACAGGGAGAGCAAGCTCTCTCTTGGCACTTTGGATGTGGGACATACAGCGAGATGTTTGCTGCTTTTGCGTTTGGCTGTTGGGAGATTTACAGCACAAAGATATCTAGTTGATTTGAAGCAGTTCCGAGAAAGTCTAAACATAATCGCCACTTCTCCCTCCTGGCACTTTCCATGTGGGAGATATAGCAGGATGTATATTGGTTTTGAGGACAACTCAATGGACAGTGTAGGGAGAAAAGTTCCTGGCTCCTTGAATGCCGTTCCTGGAGACACTGCGATCAATGAGGGAGATATGTCAAGATGTGTGTTGGTTTTGAGGACGGCTCTCTGGAGAGTCTTAGCAAAGAGGTCACAGGGATAATCAGAGCAATTCTCAGAGACACTGAGAACAAGATGGACAGTTCCCTCCTGGCACTTTCCCTGTAGGAGATACCGCAAGACGTTTCTGTAGATTGGGCACAGCGCTCTGCAGGGTGTTAGCAGAGACTTTCCCGGGACAGTGAAACCCTATGTCAGAGACACTGAGAAGAAGCCCCAATGTTCCCTCCAGGCACTTTCAGTGTGGGTGCCTTCTCCACGTGGTTCCTGGTTTCCCTGCAGCGCTGAAGAGAATGTTAGCAAAGAGGTAACCGGCACAGCGAAAACAGTACTCAAAGACAGGGAGAGCAAGCTCTCTCTTGGCACTTTGGATGTGGGACATACAGCGAGATGTTTGCTGCTTTTGCGTTTGGCTGTTGGGAGATTTACAGCACAAAGATATCTAGTTGATTTGAAGCAGTTCCGAGAAAGTCTAAACATAATCGCCACTTCTCCCTCCTGGCACTTTCCATGTGGGAGATATAGCAGGATGTATATTGGTTTTGAGGACAACTCAATGGACAGTGTAGGGAGAAAAGTTCCTGGCTCCTTGAATGCCGTTCCTGGAGACACTGCGATCAATGTGGGAGATATGTCAAGATGTGTGTTGGTTTTGAGGACGGCTCTCTGGAGAGTCTTAGCAAAGAGGTCACAGGGATAATCAGAGCAATTCTCAGAGACACTGAGAACAAGATGGACAGTTCCCTCCTGGCACTTTCCCTGTAGGAGATACCGCAAGACGTTTCTGTAGATTGGGCACAGCGCTCTGCAGGGTGTTAGCAGAGACTTTCCCGGGACAGTGAAACCCTATGTCAGAGACACTGAGAAGAAGCCCCAATGTTCCCTCCAGGCACTTTCAGTGTGGGTGCCTTCTCCACGTGGTTCCTGGTTTCCCTGCAGCGCTGAAGAGAATGTTAGCAAAGAGGTAACCGGGACAGTGAAAACAGTACTCAAAGAGAGGGAGAGCAAGCTCTCTCTTGGCACTTTGGATGTGGGACATACAGCGAGATGTTTGCTGCTTTTGCGTTTGGCTGTTGGGAGATTTACAGCACAAAGATATCTAGTTGATTTGAAGCAGTTCCGAGAAAGTCTAAACATAATCGCCACTTCTCCCTCCTGGCACTTTCCATGTGGGAGATATAGCAGGATGTATATTGGTTTTGAGGACAACTCAATGGACAGTGTAGGGAGAAAAGTTCCTGGCTCCTTGAATGCCGTTCCTGGAGACACTGCGATCAATGTGGGAGATATGTCAAGATGTGTGTTTGTTTTGAGGACGGCTCTCTGGAGAGTCTTAGCAAAGAGGTCACAGGGATAATCAGAGCAATTCTCAGAGACACTGAGAACAAGCTCGACAATTCCCTCCTGGCACTTTCCCTGTAGGAGATACCGCAAGACGTTTCTGTAGATTGGGCACAGCGCTCTGCAGGGTGTTAGCAGAGACTTTCCCGGGACAGTGAAACCCTATGTCAGAGACACTGAGAAGAAGCCCCAATGTTCCCTCCAGGCACTTTCAGTGTGGGTGCCTTCTCCACGTGGTTCCTGGTTTCCCTGCAGCGCTGAAGAGAATGTTAGCAAAGAGGTAACCGGCACAGCGAAAACAGTACTCAAAGACAGGGAGAGCAAGCTCTCTCTTGGCACTTTGGATGTGGGACATACAGCGAGATGTTTGCTGCTTTTGCGTTTGGCTGTTGGGAGATTTACAGCACAAAGATATCTAGTTGATTTGAAGCAGTTCCGAGAAAGTCTAAACATAATCGCCACTTCTCCCTCCTGGCACTTTCCATGTGGGAGATATAGCAGGATGTATATTGGTTTTGAGGACAACTCAATGGACAGTGTAGGGAGAAAAGTTCCTGGCTCCTTGAATGCCGTTCCTGGAGACACTGCGATCAATGTGGGAGATATGTCAAGATGTGTGTTTGTTTTGAGGACGGCTCTCTGGAGAGTCTTAGCAAAGAGGTCACAGGGATAATCAGAGCAATTCTCAGAGACACTGAGAACAAGATGGACAGTTCCCTCCTGGCACTTTCCCTGTAGGAGATACCGCAAGACGTTTCTGTAGATTGGGCACAGCGCTCTGCAGGGTGTTAGCAGAGACTTTCCCGGGACAGTGAAACCCTATGTCAGAGACACTGAGAAGAAGCCCCAATGTTCCCTCCAGGCACTTTCAGTGTGGGTGCCTTCTCCACGTGGTTCCTGGTTTCCCTGCAGCGCTGAAGAGAATGTTAGCAAAGAGGTAACCGGCACAGCGAAAACAGTACTCAAAGACAGGGAGAGCAAGCTCTCTCTTGGCACTTTGGATGTGGGACATACAGCGAGATGTTTGCTGCTTTTGCGTTTGGCTGTTGGGAGATTTACAGCACAAAGATATCTAGTTGATTTGAAGCAGTTCCGAGAAAGTCTAAACATAATCGCCACTTCTCCCTCCTGGCACTTTCCATGTGGGAGATATAGCAGGATGTATATTGGTTTTGAGGACAACTCAATGGACAGTGTAGGGAGAAAAGTTCCTGGCTCCTTGAATGCCGTTCCTGGAGACACTGCGATCAATGTGGGAGATATGTCAAGATGTGTGTTGGTTTTGAGGACGGCTCTCTGGAGAGTCTTAGCAAAGAGGTCACAGGGATAATCAGAGCAATTCTCAGAGACACTGAGAACAAGATGGACAGTTCCCTCCTGGCACTTTCCCTGTAGGAGATACCGCAAGACGTTTCTGTAGATTGGGCACAGCGCTCTGCAGGGTGTTAGCAGAGACTTTCCCGGGACAGTGAAACCCTATGTCAGAGACACTGAGAAGAAGCCCCAATGTTCCCTCCAGGCACTTTCAGTGTGGGTGCCTTCTCCACGTGGTTCCTGGTTTCCCTGCAGCGCTGAAGAGAATGTTAGCAAAGAGGTAACCGGCACAGCGAAAACAGTACTCAAAGACAGGGAGAGCAAGCTCTCTCTTGGCACTTTGGATGTGGGACATACAGCGAGATGTTTGCTGCTTTTGCGTTTGGCTGTTGGGAGATTTACAGCACAAAGATATCTAGTTGATTTGAAGCAGTTCCGAGAAAGTCTAAACATAATCGCCACTTCTCCCTCCTGGCACTTTCCATGTGGGAGATATAGCAGGATGTATATTGGTTTTGAGGACAACTCAATGGACAGTGTAGGGAGAAAAGTTCCTGGCTCCTTGAATGCCGTTCCTGGAGACACTGCGATCAATGAGGGAGATATGTCAAGATGTGTGTTTGTTTTGAGGACGGCTCTCTGGAGAGTCTTAGCAAAGAGGTCACAGGGATAATCAGAGCAATTCTCAGAGACACTGAGAACAAGATGGACAGTTCCCTCCTGGCACTTTCCCTGTAGGAGATACCGCAAGACGTTTCTGTAGATTGGGCACAGCGCTCTGCAGGGTGTTAGCAGAGACTTTCCCGGGACAGTGAAACCCTATGTCAGAGACACTGAGAAGAAGCCCCAATGTTCCCTCCAGGCACTTTCAGTGTGGGTGCCTTCTCCACGTGGTTCCTGGTTTCCCTGCAGCGCTGAAGAGAATGTTAGCAAAGAGGTAACCGGCACAGCGAAAACAGTACTCAAAGACAGGGAGAGCAAGCTCTCTCTTGGCACTTTGGATGTGGGACATACAGCGAGATGTTTGCTGCTTTTGCGTTTGGCTGTTGGGAGATTTACAGCACAAAGATATCTAGTTGATTTGAAGCAGTTCCGAGAAAGTCTAAACATAATCGCCACTTCTCCCTCCTGGCACTTTCCATGTGGGAGATATAGCAGGATGTATATTGGTTTTGAGGACAACTCAATGGACAGTGTAGGGAGAAAAGTTCCTGGCTCCTTGAATGCCGTTCCTGGAGACACTGCGATCAATGTGGGAGATATGTCAAGATGTGTGTTGGTTTTGAGGACGGCTCTCTGGAGAGTCTTAGCAAAGAGGTCACAGGGATAATCAGAGCAATTCTCAGAGACACTGAGAACAAGATGGACAGTTCCCTCCTGGCACTTTCCCTGTAGGAGATACCGCAAGACGTTTCTGTAGATTGGGCACAGCGCTCTGCAGGGTGTTAGCAGAGACTTTCCCGGGACAGTGAAACCCTATGTCAGAGACACTGAGAAGAAGCCCCAATGTTCCCTCCAGGCACTTTCAGTGTGGGTGCCTTCTCCACGTGGTTCCTGGTTTCCCTGCAGCGCTGAAGAGAATGTTAGCAAAGAGGTAACCGGCACAGCGAAAACAGTACTCAAAGAGAGGGAGAGCAAGCTCTCTCTTGGCACTTTGGATGTGGGACATACAGCGAGATGTTTGCTGCTTTTGCGTTTGGCTGTTGGGAGATTTACAGCACAAAGATATCTAGTTGATTTGAAGCAGTTCCGAGAAAGTCTAAACATAATCGCCACTTCTCCCTCCTGGCACTTTCCATGTGGGAGATATAGCAGGATGTATATTGGTTTTGAGGACAACTCAATGGACAGTGTAGGGAGAAAAGTTCCTGGCTCCTTGAATGCCGTTCCTGGAGACACTGCGATCAATGAGGGAGATATGTCAAGATGTGTGTTGGTTTTGAGGACGGCTCTCTGGAGAGTCTTAGCAAAGAGGTCACAGGGATAATCAGAGCAATTCTCAGAGACACTGAGAACAAGATGGACAGTTCCCTCCTGGCACTTTCCCTGTAGGAGATACCGCAAGACGTTTCTGTAGATTGGGCACAGCGCTCTGCAGGGTGTTAGCAGAGACTTTCCCGGGACAGTGAAACCCTATGTCAGAGACACTGAGAAGAAGCCCCAATGTTCCCTCCAGGCACTTTCAGTGTGGGTGCCTTCTCCACGTGGTTCCTGGTTTCCCTGCAGCGCTGAAGAGAATGTTAGCAAAGAGGTAACCGGCACAGCGAAAACAGTACTCAAAGACAGGGAGAGCAAGCTCTCTCTTGGCACTTTGGATGTGGGACATACAGCGAGATGTTTGCTGCTTTTGCGTTTGGCTGTTGGGAGATTTACAGCACAAAGATATCTAGTTGATTTGAAGCAGTTCCGAGAAAGTCTAAACATAATCGCCACTTCTCCCTCCTGGCACTTTCCATGTGGGAGATATAGCAGGATGTATATTGGTTTTGAGGACAACTCAATGGACAGTGTAGGGAGAAAAGTTCCTGGCTCCTTGAATGCCGTTCCTGGAGACACTGCGATCAATGTGGGAGCTATGTCAAGATGTGTGTTTGTTTTGAGGACGGCTCTCTGGAGAGTCTTAGCAAAGAGGTCACAGGGATAATCAGAGCAATTCTCAGAGACACTGAGAACAAGATGGACAGTTCCCTCCTGGCACTTTCCCTGTAGGAGATACCGCAAGACGTTTCTGTAGATTGGGCACAGCGCTCTGCAGGGTGTTAGCAGAGACTTTCCCGGGACAGTGAAACCCTATGTCAGAGACACTGAGAAGAAGCCCCAATGTTCCCTCCAGGCACTTTCAGTGTGGGTGCCTTCTCCACGTGGTTCCTGGTTTCCCTGCAGCGCTGAAGAGAATGTTAGCAAAGAGGTAACCGGCACAGCGAAAACAGTACTCAAAGACAGGGAGAGCAAGCTCTCTCTTGGCACTTTGGATGTGGGACATACAGCGAGATGTTTGCTGCTTTTGCGTTTGGCTGTTGGGAGATTTACAGCACAAAGATATCTAGTTGATTTGAAGCAGTTCCGAGAAAGTCTAAACATAATCGCCACTTCTCCCTCCTGGCACTTTCCATGTGGGAGATATAGCAGGATGTATATTGGTTTTGAGGACAACTCAATGGACAGTGTAGGGAGAAAAGTTCCTGGCTCCTTGAATGCCGTTCCTGGAGACACTGCGATCAATGAGGGAGATATGTCAAGATGTGTGTTGGTTTTGAGGACGGCTCTCTGGAGAGTCTTAGCAAAGAGGTCACAGGGATAATCAGAGCAATTCTCAGAGACACTGAGAACAAGATGGACAGTTCCCTCCTGGCACTTTCCCTGTAGGAGATACCGCAAGACGTTTCTGTAGATTGGGCACAGCGCTCTGCAGGGTGTTAGCAGAGACTTTCCCGGGACAGTGAAACCCTATGTCAGAGACACTGAGAAGAAGCCCCAATGTTCCCTCCAGGCACTTTCAGTGTGGGTGCCTTCTCCACGTGGTTCCTGGTTTCCCTGCAGCGCTGAAGAGAATGTTAGCAAAGAGGTAACCGGCACAGCGAAAACAGTACTCAAAGAGAGGGAGAGCAAGCTCTCTCTTGGCACTTTGGATGTGGGACATACAGCGAGATGTTTGCTGCTTTTGCGTTTGGCTGTTGGGAGATTTACAGCACAAAGATATCTAGTTGATTTGAAGCAGTTCCGAGAAAGTCTAAACATAATCGCCACTTCTCCCTCCTGGCACTTTCCATGTGGGAGATATAGCAGGATGTATATTGGTTTTGAGGACAACTCAATGGACAGTGTAGGGAGAAAAGTTCCTGGCTCCTTGAATGCCGTTCCTGGAGACACTGCGATCAATGTGGGAGATATGTCAAGATGTGTGTTTGTTTTGAGGACGGCTCTCTGGAGAGTCTTAGCAAAGAGGTCACAGGGATAATCAGAGCAATTCTCAGAGACACTGAGAACAAGATGGACAGTTCCCTCCTGGCACTTTCCCTGTAGGAGATACCGCAAGACGTTTCTGTAGATTGGGCACAGCGCTCTGCAGGGTGTTAGCAGAGACTTTCCCGGGACAGTGAAACCCTATGTCAGAGACACTGAGAAGAAGCCCCAATGTTCCCTCCAGGCACTTTCAGTGTGGGTGCCTTCTCCACGTGGTTCCTGGTTTCCCTGCAGCGCTGAAGAGAATGTTAGCAAAGAGGTAACCGGCACAGCGAAAACAGTACTCAAAGACAGGGAGAGCAAGCTCTCTCTTGGCACTTTGGATGTGGGACATACAGCGAGATGTTTGCTGCTTTTGCGTTTGGCTGTTGGGAGATTTACAGCACAAAGATATCTAGTTGATTTGAAGCAGTTCCGAGAAAGTCTAAACATAATCGCCACTTCTCCCTCCTGGCACTTTCCATGTGGGAGATATAGCAGGATGTATATTGGTTTTGAGGACAACTCAATGGACAGTGTAGGGAGAAAAGTTCCTGGCTCCTTGAATGCCGTTCCTGGAGACACTGCGATCAATGAGGGAGATATGTCAAGATGTGTGTTTGTTTTGAGGACGGCTCTCTGGAGAGTCTTAGCAAAGAGGTCACAGGGATAATCAGAGCAATTCTCAGAGACACTGAGAACAAGATGGACAGTTCCCTCCTGGCACTTTCCCTGTAGGAGATACCGCAAGACGTTTCTGTAGATTGGGCACAGCGCTCTGCAGGGTGTTAGCAGAGACTTTCCCGGGACAGTGAAACCCTATGTCAGAGACACTGAGAAGAAGCCCCAATGTTCCCTCCAGGCACTTTCAGTGTGGGTGCCTTCTCCACGTGGTTCCTGGTTTCCCTGCAGCGCTGAAGAGAATGTTAGCAAAGAGGTAACCGGCACAGCGAAAACAGTACTCAAAGACAGGGAGAGCAAGCTCTCTCTTGGCACTTTGGATGTGGGACATACAGCGAGATGTTTGCTGCTTTTGCGTTTGGCTGTTGGGAGATTTACAGCACAAAGATATCTAGTTGATTTGAAGCAGTTCCGAGAAAGTCTAAACATAATCGCCACTTCTCCCTCCTGGCACTTTCCATGTGGGAGATATAGCAGGATGTATATTGGTTTTGAGGACAACTCAATGGACAGTGTAGGGAGAAAAGTTCCTGGCTCCTTGAATGCCGTTCCTGGAGACACTGCGATCAATGTGGGAGATATGTCAAGATGTGTGTTGGTTTTGAGGACGGCTCTCTGGAGAGTCTTAGCAAAGAGGTCACAGGGATAATCAGAGCAATTCTCAGAGACACTGAGAACAAGATGGACAGTTCCCTCCTGGCACTTTCCCTGTAGGAGATACCGCAAGACGTTTCTGTAGATTGGGCACAGCGCTCTGCAGGGTGTTAGCAGAGACTTTCCCGGGACAGTGAAACCCTATGTCAGAGACACTGAGAAGAAGCCCCAATGTTCCCTCCAGGCACTTTCAGTGTGGGTGCCTTCTCCACGTGGTTCCTGGTTTCCCTGCAGCGCTGAAGAGAATGTTAGCAAAGAGGTAACCGGCACAGCGAAAACAGTACTCAAAGACAGGGAGAGCAAGCTCTCTCTTGGCACTTTGGATGTGGGACATACAGCGAGATGTTTGCTGCTTTTGCGTTTGGCTGTTGGGAGATTTACAGCACAAAGATATCTAGTTGATTTGAAGCAGTTCCGAGAAAGTCTAAACATAATCGCCACTTCTCCCTCCTGGCACTTTCCATGTGGGAGATATAGCAGGATGTATATTGGTTTTGAGGACAACTCAATGGACAGTGTAGGGAGAAAAGTTCCTGGCTCCTTGAATGCCGTTCCTGGAGACACTGCGATCAATGAGGGAGATATGTCAAGATGTGTGTTGGTTTTGAGGACGGCTCTCTGGAGAGTCTTAGCAAAGAGGTCACAGGGATAATCAGAGCAATTCTCAGAGACACTGAGAACAAGATGGACAGTTCCCTCCTGGCACTTTCCCTGTAGGAGATACCGCAAGACGTTTCTGTAGATTGGGCACAGCGCTCTGCAGGGTGTTAGCAGAGACTTTCCCGGGACAGTGAAACCCTATGTCAGAGACACTGAGAAGAAGCCCCAATGTTCCCTCCAGGCACTTTCAGTGTGGGTGCCTTCTCCACGTGGTTCCTGGTTTCCCTGCAGCGCTGAAGAGAATGTTAGCAAAGAGGTAACCGGCACAGCGAAAACAGTACTCAAAGACAGGGAGAGCAAGCTCTCTCTTGGCACTTTGGATGTGGGACATACAGCGAGATGTTTGCTGCTTTTGCGTTTGGCTGTTGGGAGATTTACAGCACAAAGATATCTAGTTGATTTGAAGCAGTTCCGAGAAAGTCTAAACATAATCGCCACTTCTCCCTCCTGGCACTTTCCATGTGGGAGATATAGCAGGATGTATATTGGTTTTGAGGACAACTCAATGGACAGTGTAGGGAGAAAAGTTCCTGGCTCCTTGAATGCCGTTCCTGGAGACACTGCGATCAATGTGGGAGATATGTCAAGATGTGTGTTTGTTTTGAGGACGGCTCTCTGGAGAGTCTTAGCAAAGAGGTCACAGGGATAATCAGAGCAATTCTCAGAGACACTGAGAACAAGATGGACAGTTCCCTCCTGGCACTTTCCCTGTAGGAGATACCGCAAGACGTTTCTGTAGATTGGGCACAGCGCTCTGCAGGGTGTTAGCAGAGACTTTCCCGGGACAGTGAAACCCTATGTCAGAGACACTGAGAAGAAGCCCCAGTGTTCCCTCCAGGCACTTTCAGTGTGGGTGCCTTCTCCACGTGGTTCCTGGTTTCCCTGCAGCGCTGAAGAGAATGTTAGCAAAGAGGTAACCGGGACAGTGAAAACAGTACTCAAAGAGAGGGAGAGCAAGCTCTCTCTTGGCACTTTGGATGTGGGACATACAGCGAGATGTTTGCTGCTTTTGCGTTTGGCTGTTGGGAGATTTACAGCACAAAGATATCTAGTTGATTTGAAGCAGTTCCGAGAAAGTCTAAACATAATCGCCACTTCTCCCTCCTGGCACTTTCCATGTGGGAGATATAGCAGGATGTATATTGGTTTTGAGGACAACTCAATGGACAGTGTAGGGAGAAAAGTTCCTGGCTCCTTGAATGCCGTTCCTGGAGACACTGCGATCAATGAGGGAGATATGTCAAGATGTGTGTTGGTTTTGAGGACGGCTCTCTGGAGAGTCTTAGCAAAGAGGTCACAGGGATAATCAGAGCAATTCTCAGAGACACTGAGAACAAGATGGACAGTTCCCTCCTGGCACTTTCCCTGTAGGAGATACCGCAAGACGTTTCTGTAGATTGGGCACAGCGCTCTGCAGGGTGTTAGCAGAGACTTTCCCGGGACAGTGAAACCCTATGTCAGAGACACTGAGAAGAAGCCCCAATGTTCCCTCCAGGCACTTTCAGTGTGGGTGCCTTCTCCACGTGGTTCCTGGTTTCCCTGCAGCGCTGAAGAGAATGTTAGCAAAGAGGTAACCGGGACAGTGAAAACAGTACTCAAAGACAGGGAGAGCAAGCTCTCTCTTGGCACTTTGGATGTGGGACATACAGCGAGATGTTTGCTGCTTTTGCGTTTGGCTGTTGGGAGATTTACAGCACAAAGATATCTAGTTGATTTGAAGCAGTTCCGAGAAAGTCTAAACATAATCGCCACTTCTCCCTCCTGGCACTTTCCATGTGGGAGATATAGCAGGATGTATATTGGTTTTGAGGACAACTCAATGGACAGTGTAGGGAGAAAAGTTCCTGGCTCCTTGAATGCCGTTCCTGGAGACACTGCGATCAATGTGGGAGATATGTCAAGATGTGTGTTGGTTTTGAGGACGGCTCTCTGGAGAGTCTTAGCAAAGAGGTCACAGGGATAATCAGAGCAATTCTCAGAGACACTGAGAACAAGCTCGACAATTCCCTCCTGGCACTTTCCCTGTAGGAGATACCGCAAGACGTTTCTGTAGATTGGGCACAGCGCTCTGCAGGGTGTTAGCAGAGACTTTCCCGGGACAGTGAAACCCTATGTCAGAGACACTGAGAAGAAGCCCCAATGTTCCCTCCAGGCACTTTCAGTGTGGGTGCCTTCTCCACGTGGTTCCTGGTTTCCCTGCAGCGCTGAAGAGAATGTTAGCAAAGAGGTAACCGGCACAGCGAAAACAGTACTCAAAGACAGGGAGAGCAAGCTCTCTCTTGGCACTTTGGATGTGGGACATACAGCGAGATGTTTGCTGCTTTTGCGTTTGGCTGTTGGGAGATTTACAGCACAAAGATATCTAGTTGATTTGAAGCAGTTCCGAGAAAGTCTAAACATAATCGCCACTTCTCCCTCCTGGCACTTTCCATGTGGGAGATATAGCAGGATGTATATTGGTTTTGAGGACAACTCAATGGACAGTGTAGGGAGAAAAGTTCCTGGCTCCTTGAATGCCGTTCCTGGAGACACTGCGATCAATGTGGGAGATATGTCAAGATGTGTGTTTGTTTTGAGGACGGCTCTCTGGAGAGTCTTAGCAAAGAGGTCACAGGGATAATCAGAGCAATTCTCAGAGACACTGAGAACAAGATGGACAGTTCCCTCCTGGCACTTTCCCTGTAGGAGATACCGCAAGACGTTTCTGTAGATTGGGCACAGCGCTCTGCAGGGTGTTAGCAGAGACTTTCCCGGGACAGTGAAACCCTATGTCAGAGACACTGAGAAGAAGCCCCAATGTTCCCTCCAGGCACTTTCAGTGTGGGTGCCTTCTCCACGTGGTTCCTGGTTTCCCTGCAGCGCTGAAGAGAATGTTAGCAAAGAGGTAACCGGCACAGCGAAAACAGTACTCAAAGAGAGGGAGAGCAAGCTCTCTCTTGGCACTTTGGATGTGGGACATACAGCGAGATGTTTGCTGCTTTTGCGTTTGGCTGTTGGGAGATTTACAGCACAAAGATATCTAGTTGATTTGAAGCAGTTCGAGAAAGTCTAAACATAATCGCCACTTCTCCCTCCTGGCACTTTCCATGTGGGAGATATAGCAGGATGTATATTGGTTTTGAGGACAACTCAATGGACAGTGTAGGGAGAAAAGTTCCTGGCTCCTTGAATGCCGTTCCTGGAGACACTGCGATCAATGTGGGAGATATGTCAAGATGTGTGTTGGTTTTGAGGACGGCTCTCTGGAGAGTCTTAGCAAAGAGGTCACAGGGATAATCAGAGCAATTCTCAGAGACACTGAGAACAAGCTCGACAATTCCCTCCTGGCACTTTCCCTGTAGGAGATACCGCAAGACGTTTCTGTAGATTGGGCACAGCGCTCTGCAGGGTGTTAGCAGAGACTTTCCCGGGACAGTGAAACCCTATGTCAGAGACACTGAGAAGAAGCCCCAATGTTCCCTCCAGGCACTTTCAGTGTGGGTGCCTTCTCCACGTGGTTCCTGGTTTCCCTGCAGCGCTGAAGAGAATGTTAGCAAAGAGGTAACCGGCACAGCGAAAACAGTACTCAAAGACAGGGAGAGCAAGCTCTCTCTTGGCACTTTGGATGTGGGACATACAGCGAGATGTTTGCTGCTTTTGCGTTTGGCTGTTGGGAGATTTACAGCACAAAGATATCTAGTTGATTTGAAGCAGTTCCGAGAAAGTCTAAACATAATCGCCACTTCTCCCTCCTGGCACTTTCCATGTGGGAGATATAGCAGGATGTATATTGGTTTTGAGGACAACTCAATGGACAGTGTAGGGAGAAAAGTTCCTGGCTCCTTGAATGCCGTTCCTGGAGACACTGCGATCAATGAGGGAGATATGTCAAGATGTGTGTTGGTTTTGAGGACGGCTCTCTGGAGAGTCTTAGCAAAGAGGTCACAGGGATAATCAGAGCAATTCTCAGAGACACTGAGAACAAGATGGACAGTTCCCTCCTGGCACTTTCCCTGTAGGAGATACCGCAAGACGTTTCTGTAGATTGGGCACAGCGCTCTGCAGGGTGTTAGCAGAGACTTTCCCGGGACAGTGAAACCCTATGTCAGAGACACTGAGAAGAAGCCCCAATGTTCCCTCCAGGCACTTTCAGTGTGGGTGCCTTCTCCACGTGGTTCCTGGTTTCCCTGCAGCGCTGAAGAGAATGTTAGCAAAGAGGTAACCGGCACAGCGAAAACAGTACTCAAAGAGAGGGAGAGCAAGCTCTCTCTTGGCACTTTGGATGTGGGACATACAGCGAGATGTTTGCTGCTTTTGCGTTTGGCTGTTGGGAGATTTACAGCACAAAGATATCTAGTTGATTTGAAGCAGTGCCGAGAAAGTCTAAACATAATCGCCACTTCTCCCTCCTGGCACTTTCCATGTGGGAGATATAGCAGGATGTATATTGGTTTTGAGGACAACTCAATGGACAGTGTAGGGAGAAAAGTTCCTGGCTCCTTGAATGCCGTTCCTGGAGACACTGCGATCAATGTGGGAGATATGTCAAGATGTGTGTTGGTTTTGAGGACGGCTCTCTGGAGAGTCTTAGCAAAGAGGTCACAGGGATAATCAGAGCAATTCTCAGAGACACTGAGAACAAGCTCGACAATTCCCTCCTGGCACTTTCCCTGTAGGAGATACCGCAAGACGTTTCTGTAGATTGGGCACAGCGCTCTGCAGGGTGTTAGCAGAGACTTTCCCGGGACAGTGAAACCCTATGTCAGAGACACTGAGAAGAAGCCCCAATGTTCCCTCCAGGCACTTCCAGTGTGGGTGCCTTCTCCACGTGGTTCCTGGTTTCCCTGCAGCGCTGAAGAGAATGTTAGCAAAGAGGTAACCGGCACAGCGAAAACAGTACTCAAAGACAGGGAGAGCAAGCTCTCTCTTGGCACTTTGGATGTGGGACATACAGCGAGATGTTTGCTGCTTTTGCGTTTGGCTGTTGGGAGATTTACAGCACAAAGATATCTAGTTGATTTGAAGCAGTTCCGAGAAAGTCTAAACATAATCGCCACTTCTCCCTCCTGGCACTTTCCATGTGGGAGATATAGCAGGATGTATATTGGTTTTGAGGACAACTCAATGGACAGTGTAGGGAGAAAAGTTCCTGGCTCCTTGAATGCCGTTCCTGGAGACACTGCGATCAATGTGGGAGATATGTCAAGATGTGTGTTTGTTTTGAGGACGGCTCTCTGGAGAGTCTTAGCAAAGAGGTCACAGGGATAATCAGAGCAATTCTCAGAGACACTGAGAACAAGATGGACAGTTCCCTCCTGGCACTTTCCCTGTAGGAGATACCGCAAGACGTTTCTGTAGATTGGGCACAGCGCTCTGCAGGGTGTTAGCAGAGACTTTCCCGGGACAGTGAAACCCTATGTCAGAGACACTGAGAAGAAGCCCCAATGTTCCCTCCAGGCACTTTCAGTGTGGGTGCCTTCTCCACGTGGTTCCTGGTTTCCCTGCAGCGCTGAAGAGAATGTTAGCAAAGAGGTAACCGGCACAGCGAAAACAGTACTCAAAGACAGGGAGAGCAAGCTCTCTCTTGGCACTTTGGATGTGGGACATACAGCGAGATGTTTGCTGCTTTTGCGTTTGGCTGTTGGGAGATTTACAGCACAAAGATATCTAGTTGATTTGAAGCAGTTCCGAGAAAGTCTAAACATAATCGCCACTTCTCCCTCCTGGCACTTTCCATGTGGGAGATATAGCAGGATGTATATTGGTTTTGAGGACAACTCAATGGACAGTGTAGGGAGAAAAGTTCCTGGCTCCTTGAATGCCGTTCCTGGAGACACTGCGATCAATGTGGGAGATATGTCAAGATGTGTGTTTGTTTTGAGGACGGCTCTCTGGAGAGTCTTAGCAAAGAGGTCACAGGGATAATCAGAGCAATTCTCAGAGACACTGAGAACAAGATGGACAGTTCCCTCCTGGCACTTTCCCTGTAGGAGATACCGCAAGACGTTTCTGTAGATTGGGCACAGCGCTCTGCAGGGTGTTAGCAGAGACTTTCCCGGGACAGTGAAACCCTATGTCAGAGACACTGAGAAGAAGCCCCAATGTTCCCTCCAGGCACTTTCAGTGTGGGTGCCTTCTCCACGTGGTTCCTGGTTTCCCTGCAGCGCTGAAGAGAATGTTAGCAAAGAGGTAACCGGCACAGCGAAAACAGTACTCAAAGAGAGGGAGAGCAAGCTCTCTCTTGGCACTTTGGATGTGGGACATACAGCGAGATGTTTGCTGCTTTTGCGTTTGGCTGTTGGGAGATTTACAGCACAAAGATATCTAGTTGATTTGAAGCAGTTCGAGAAAGTCTAAACATAATCGCCACTTCTCCCTCCTGGCACTTTCCATGTGGGAGATATAGCAGGATGTATATTGGTTTTGAGGACAACTCAATGGACAGTGTAGGGAGAAAAGTTCCTGGCTCCTTGAATGCCGTTCCTGGAGACACTGCGATCAATGTGGGAGATATGTCAAGATGTGTGTTGGTTTTGAGGACGGCTCTCTGGAGAGTCTTAGCAAAGAGGTCACAGGGATAATCAGAGCAATTCTCAGAGACACTGAGAACAAGCTCGACAATTCCCTCCTGGCACTTTCCCTGTAGGAGATACCGCAAGACGTTTCTGTAGATTGGGCACAGCGCTCTGCAGGGTGTTAGCAGAGACTTTCCCGGGACAGTGAAACCCTATGTCAGAGACACTGAGAAGAAGCCCCAATGTTCCCTCCAGGCACTTTCAGTGTGGGTGCCTTCTCCACGTGGTTCCTGGTTTCCCTGCAGCGCTGAAGAGAATGTTAGCAAAGAGGTAACCGGGACAGCGAAAACAGTACTCAAAGAGAGGGAGAGCAAGCTCTCTCTTGGCACTTTGGATGTGGGACATACAGCGAGATGTTTGCTGCTTTTGCGTTTGGCTGTTGGGAGATTTACAGCACAAAGATATCTAGTTGATTTGAAGCAGTTCCGAGAAAGTCTAAACATAATCGCCACTTCTCCCTCCTGGCACTTTCCATGTGGGAGATATAGCAGGATGTATATTGGTTTTGAGGACAACTCAATGGACAGTGTAGGGAGAAAAGTTCCTGGCTCCTTGAATGCCGTTCCTGGAGACACTGCGATCAATGAGGGAGATATGTCAAGATGTGTGTTGGTTTTGAGGACGGCTCTCTGGAGAGTCTTAGCAAAGAGGTCACAGGGATAATCAGAGCAATTCTCAGAGACACTGAGAACAAGATGGACAGTTCCCTCCTGGCACTTTCCCTGTAGGAGATACCGCAAGACGTTTCTGTAGATTGGGCACAGCGCTCTGCAGGGTGTTAGCAGAGACTTTCCCGGGACAGTGAAACCCTATGTCAGAGACACTGAGAAGAAGCCCCAATGTTCCCTCCAGGCACTTTCAGTGTGGGTGCCTTCTCCACGTGGTTCCTGGTTTCCCTGCAGCGCTGAAGAGAATGTTAGCAAAGAGGTAACCGGCACAGCGAAAACAGTACTCAAAGAGAGGGAGAGCAAGCTCTCTCTTGGCACTTTGGATGTGGGACATACAGCGAGATGTTTGCTGCTTTTGCGTTTGGCTGTTGGGAGATTTACAGCACAAAGATATCTAGTTGATTTGAAGCAGTTCCGAGAAAGTCTAAACATAATCGCCACTTCTCCCTCCTGGCACTTTCCATGTGGGAGATATAGCAGGATGTATATTGGTTTTGAGGACAACTCAATGGACAGTGTAGGGAGAAAAGTTCCTGGCTCCTTGAATGCCGTTCCTGGAGACACTGCGATCAATGTGGGAGATATGTCAAGATGTGTGTTGGTTTTGAGGACGGCTCTCTGGAGAGTCTTAGCAAAGAGGTCACAGGGATAATCAGAGCAATTCTCAGAGACACTGAGAACAAGCTCGACAATTCCCTCCTGGCACTTTCCCTGTAGGAGATACCGCAAGACGTTTCTGTAGATTGGGCACAGCGCTCTGCAGGGTGTTAGCAGAGACTTTCCCGGGACAGTGAAACCCTATGTCAGAGACACTGAGAAGAAGCCCCAATGTTCCCTCCAGGCACTTTCAGTGTGGGTGCCTTCTCCACGTGGTTCCTGGTTTCCCTGCAGCGCTGAAGAGAATGTTAGCAAAGAGGTAACCGGCACAGCGAAAACAGTACTCAAAGACAGGGAGAGCAAGCTCTCTCTTGGCACTTTGGATGTGGGACATACAGCGAGATGTTTGCTGCTTTTGCGTTTGGCTGTTGGGAGATTTACAGCACAAAGATATCTAGTTGATTTGAAGCAGTTCCGAGAAAGTCTAAACATAATCGCCACTTCTCCCTCCTGGCACTTTCCATGTGGGAGATATAGCAGGATGTATATTGGTTTTGAGGACAACTCAATGGACAGTGTAGGGAGAAAAGTTCCTGGCTCCTTGAATGCCGTTCCTGGAGACACTGCGATCAATGTGGGAGATATGTCAAGATGTGTGTTTGTTTTGAGGACGGCTCTCTGGAGAGTCTTAGCAAAGAGGTCACAGGGATAATCAGAGCAATTCTCAGAGACACTGAGAACAAGATGGACAGTTCCCTCCTGGCACTTTCCCTGTAGGAGATACCGCAAGACGTTTCTGTAGATTGGGCACAGCGCTCTGCAGGGTGTTAGCAGAGACTTTCCCGGGACAGTGAAACCCTATGTCAGAGACACTGAGAAGAAGCCCCAATGTTCCCTCCAGGCACTTTCAGTGTGGGTGCCTTCTCCACGTGGTTCCTGGTTTCCCTGCAGCGCTGAAGAGAATGTTAGCAAAGAGGTAACCGGCACAGCGAAAACAGTACTCAAAGACAGGGAGAGCAAGCTCTCTCTTGGCACTTTGGATGTGGGACATACAGCGAGATGTTTGCTGCTTTTGCGTTTGGCTGTTGGGAGATTTACAGCACAAAGATATCTAGTTGATTTGAAGCAGTTCGAGAAAGTCTAAACATAATCGCCACTTCTCCCTCCTGGCACTTTCCATGTGGGAGATATAGCAGGATGTATATTGGTTTTGAGGACAACTCAATGGACAGTGTAGGGAGAAAAGTTCCTGGCTCCTTGAATGCCGTTCCTGGAGACACTGCGATCAATGTGGGAGATATGTCAAGATGTGTGTTGGTTTTGAGGACGGCTCTCTGGAGAGTCTTAGCAAAGAGGTCACAGGGATAATCAGAGCAATTCTCAGAGACACTGAGAACAAGCTCGACAATTCCCTCCTGGCACTTTCCCTGTAGGAGATACCGCAAGACGTTTCTGTAGATTGGGCACAGCGCTCTGCAGGGTGTTAGCAGAGACTTTCCCGGGACAGTGAAACCCTATGTCAGAGACACTGAGAAGAAGCCCCAATGTTCCCTCCAGGCACTTTCAGTGTGGGTGCCTTCTCCACGTGGTTCCTGGTTTCCCTGCAGCGCTGAAGAGAATGTTAGCAAAGAGGTAACCGGCACAGCGAAAACAGTACTCAAAGACAGGGAGAGCAAGCTCTCTCTTGGCACTTTGGATGTGGGACATACAGCGAGATGTTTGCTGCTTTTGCGTTTGGCTGTTGGGAGATTTACAGCACAAAGATATCTAGTTGATTTGAAGCAGTTCCGAGAAAGTCTAAACATAATCGCCACTTCTCCCTCCTGGCACTTTCCATGTGGGAGATATAGCAGGATGTATATTGGTTTTGAGGACAACTCAATGGACAGTGTAGGGAGAAAAGTTCCTGGCTCCTTGAATGCCGTTCCTGGAGACACTGCGATCAATGAGGGAGATATGTCAAGATGTGTGTTGGTTTTGAGGACGGCTCTCTGGAGAGTCTTAGCAAAGAGGTCACAGGGATAATCAGAGCAATTCTCAGAGACACTGAGAACAAGATGGACAGTTCCCTCCTGGCACTTTCCCTGTAGGAGATACCGCAAGACGTTTCTGTAGATTGGGCACAGCGCTCTGCAGGGTGTTAGCAGAGACTTTCCCGGGACAGTGAAACCCTATGTCAGAGACACTGAGAAGAAGCCCCAATGTTCCCTCCAGGCACTTTCAGTGTGGGTGCCTTCTCCACGTGGTTCCTGGTTTCCCTGCAGCGCTGAAGAGAATGTTAGCAAAGAGGTAACCGGGACAGCGAAAACAGTACTCAAAGACAGGGAGAGCAAGCTCTCTCTTGGCACTTTGGATGTGGGACATACAGCGAGATGTTTGCTGCTTTTGCGTTTGGCTGTTGGGAGATTTACAGCACAAAGATATCTAGTTGATTTGAAGCAGTTCCGAGAAAGTCTAAACATAATCGCCCACTTCTCCCTCCTGGCACTTTCCATGTGGGAGATATAGCAGGATGTATATTGGTTTTGAGGACAACTCAATGGACAGTGTAGGGAGAAAAGTTCCTGGCTCCTTGAATGCCGTTCCTGGAGACACTGCGATCAATGTGGGAGATATGTCAAGATGTGTGTTTGTTTTGAGGACGGCTCTCTGGAGAGTCTTAGCAAAGAGGTCACAGGGATAATCAGAGCAATTCTCAGAGACACTGAGAACAAGATGGACAGTTCCCTCCTGGCACTTTCCCTGTAGGAGATACCGCAAGACGTTTCTGTAGATTGGGCACAGCGCTCTGCAGGGTGTTAGCAGAGACTTTCCCGGGACAGTGAAACCCTATGTCAGAGACACTGAGAAGAAGCCCCAATGTTCCCTCCAGGCACTTTCAGTGTGGGTGCCTTCTCCACGTGGTTCCTGGTTTCCCTGCAGCGCTGAAGAGAATGTTAGCAAAGAGGTAACCGGGACAGTGAAAACAGTACTCAAAGAGAGGGAGAGCAAGCTCTCTCTTGGCACTTTGGATGTGGGACATACAGCGAGATGTTTGCTGCTTTGCGTTTGGCTGTTGGGAGATTTACAGCACAAAGATATCTAGTTGATTTGAAGCAGTTCCGAGAAAGTCTAAACATAATCGCCACTTCTCCCTCCTGGCACTTTCCATGTGGGAGATATAGCAGGATGTATATTGGTTTTGAGGACAACTCAATGGACAGTGTAGGGAGAAAAGTTCCTGGCTCCTTGAATGCCGTTCCTGGAGACACTGCGATCAATGTGGGAGATATGTCAAGATGTGTGTTTGTTTTGAGGACGGCTCTCTGGAGAGTCTTAGCAAAGAGGTCACAGGGATAATCAGAGCAATTCTCAGAGACACTGAGAACAAGCTCGACAATTCCCTCCTGGCACTTTCCCTGTAGGAGATACCGCAAGACGTTTCTGTAGATTGGGCACAGCGCTCTGCAGGGTGTTAGCAGAGACTTTCCCGGGACAGTGAAACCCTATGTCAGAGACACTGAGAAGAAGCCCCAATGTTCCCTCCAGGCACTTTCAGTGTGGGTGCCTTCTCCACGTGGTTCCTGGTTTCCCTGCAGCGCTGAAGAGAATGTTAGCAAAGAGGTAACCGGCACAGCGAAAACAGTACTCAAAGAGAGGGAGAGCAAGCTCTCTCTTGGCACTTTGGATGTGGGACATACAGCGAGATGTTTGCTGCTTTTGCGTTTGGCTGTTGGGAGATTTACAGCACAAAGATATCTAGTTGATTTGAAGCAGTTCCGAGAAAGTCTAAACATAATCGCCACTTCTCCCTCCTGGCACTTTCCATGTGGGAGATATAGCAGGATGTATATTGGTTTTGAGGACAACTCAATGGACAGTGTAGGGAGAAAAGTTCCTGGCTCCTTGAATGCCGTTCCTGGAGACACTGCGATCAATGTGGGAGATATGTCAAGATGTGTGTTTGTTTTGAGGACGGCTCTCTGGAGAGTCTTAGCAAAGAGGTCACAGGGATAATCAGAGCAATTCTCAGAGACACTGAGAACAAGATGGACAGTTCCCTCCTGGCACTTTCCCTGTAGGAGATACCGCAAGACGTTTCTGTAGATTGGGCACAGCGCTCTGCAGGGTGTTAGCAGAGACTTTCCCGGGACAGTGAAACCCTATGTCAGAGACACTGAGAAGAAGCCCCAATGTTCCCTCCAGGCACTTTCAGTGTGGGTGCCTTCTCCACGTGGTTCCTGGTTTCCCTGCAGCGCTGAAGAGAATGTTAGCAAAGAGGTAACCGGCACAGCGAAAACAGTACTCAAAGACAGGGAGAGCAAGCTCTCTCTTGGCACTTTGGATGTGGGACATACAGCGAGATGTTTGCTGCTTTTGCGTTTGGCTGTTGGGAGATTTACAGCACAAAGATATCTAGTTGATTTGAAGCAGTTCCGAGAAAGTCTAAACATAATCGCCACTTCTCCCTCCTGGCACTTTCCATGTGGGAGATATAGCAGGATGTATATTGGTTTTGAGGACAACTCAATGGACAGTGTAGGGAGAAAAGTTCCTGGCTCCTTGAATGCCGTTCCTGGAGACACTGCGATCAATGAGGGAGATATGTCAAGATGTGTGTTGGTTTTGAGGACGGCTCTCTGGAGAGTCTTAGCAAAGAGGTCACAGGGATAATCAGAGCAATCTCAGAGACACTGAGAACAAGATGGACAGTTCCCTCCTGGCACTTTCCCTGTAGGAGATACCGCAAGACGTTTCTGTAGATTGGGCACAGCGCTCTGCAGGGTGTTAGCAGAGACTTTCCCGGGACAGTGAAACCCTATGTCAGAGACACTGAGAAGAAGCCCCAATGTTCCCTCCAGGCACTTTCAGTGTGGGTGCCTTCTCCACGTGGTTCCTGGTTTCCCTGCAGCGCTGAAGAGAATGTTAGCAAAGAGGTAACCGGCACAGCGAAAACAGTACTCAAAGACAGGGAGAGCAAGCTCTCTCTTGGCACTTTGGATGTGGGACATACAGCGAGATGTTTGCTGCTTTTGCGTTTGGCTGTTGGGAGATTTACAGCACAAAGATATCTAGTTGATTTGAAGCAGTTCCGAGAAAGTCTAAACATAATCGCCACTTCTCCCTCCTGGCACTTTCCATGTGGGAGATATAGCAGGATGTATATTGGTTTTGAGGACAACTCAATGGACAGTGTAGGGAGAAAAGTTCCTGGCTCCTTGAATGCCGTTCCTGGAGACACTGCGATCAATGTGGGAGATATGTCAAGATGTGTGTTGGTTTTGAGGACGGCTCTCTGGAGAGTCTTAGCAAAGAGGTCACAGGGATAATCAGAGCAATTCTCAGAGACACTGAGAACAAGATGGACAGTTCCCTCCTGGCACTTTCCCTGTAGGAGATACCGCAAGACGTTTCTGTAGATTGGGCACAGCGCTCTGCAGGGTGTTAGCAGAGACTTTCCCGGGACAGTGAAACCCTATGTCAGAGACACTGAGAAGAAGCCCCAATGTTCCCTCCAGGCACTTTCAGTGTGGGTGCCTTCTCCACGTGGTTCCTGGTTTCCCTGCAGCGCTGAAGAGAATGTTAGCAAAGAGGTAACCGGGACAGCGAAAACAGTACTCAAAGAGAGGGAGAGCAAGCTCTCTCTTGGCACTTTGGATGTGGGACATACAGCGAGATGTTTGCTGCTTTTGCGTTTGGCTGTTGGGAGATTTACAGCACAAAGATATCTAGTTGATTTGAAGCAGTTCCGAGAAAGTCTAAACATAATCGCCACTTCTCCCTCCTGGCACTTTCCATGTGGGAGATATAGCAGGATGTATATTGGTTTTGAGGACAACTCAATGGACAGTGTAGGGAGAAAAGTTCCTGGCTCCTTGAATGCCGTTCCTGGAGACACTGCGATCAATGTGGGAGATATGTCAAGATGTGTGTTGGTTTTGAGGACGGCTCTCTGGAGAGTCTTAGCAAAGAGGTCACAGGGATAATCAGAGCAATTCTCAGAGACACTGAGAACAAGATGGACAGTTCCCTCCTGGCACTTTCCCTGTAGGAGATACCGCAAGACGTTTCTGTAGATTGGGCACAGCGCTCTGCAGGGTGTTAGCAGAGACTTTCCCGGGACAGTGAAACCCTATGTCAGAGACACTGAGAAGAAGCCCCAATGTTCCCTCCAGGCACTTTCAGTGTGGGTGCCTTCTCCACGTGGTTCCTGGTTTCCCTGCAGCGCTGAAGAGAATGTTAGCAAAGAGGTAACCGGCACAGCGAAAACAGTACTCAAAGACAGGGAGAGCAAGCTCTCTCTTGGCACTTTGGATGTGGGACATACAGCGAGATGTTTGCTGCTTTTGCGTTTGGCTGTTGGGAGATTTACAGCACAAAGATATCTAGTTGATTTGAAGCAGTTCCGAGAAAGTCTAAACATAATCGCCACTTCTCCCTCCTGCACTTTCCATGTGGGAGATATAGCAGGATGTATATTGGTTTTGAGGACAACTCAATGGACAGTGTAGGGAGAAAAGTTCCTGGCTCCTTGAATGCCGTTCCTGGAGACACTGCGATCAATGTGGGAGATATGTCAAGATGTGTGTTGGTTTTGAGGACGGCTCTCTGGAGAGTCTTAGCAAAGAGGTCACAGGGATAATCAGAGCAATTCTCAGAGACACTGAGAACAGATGGACAGTTCCCTCCTGGCACTTTCCCTGTAGGAGATACCGCAAGACGTTTCTGTAGATTGGGCACAGCGCTCTGCAGGGTGTTAGCAGAGACTTTCCCGGGACAGTGAAACCCTATGTCAGAGACACTGAGAAGAAGCCCCAATGTTCCCTCCAGGCACTTTCAGTGTGGGTGCCTTCTCCACGTGGTTCCTGGTTTCCCTGCAGCGCTGAAGAGAATGTTAGCAAAGAGGTAACCGGCACAGCGAAAACAGTACTCAAAGACAGGGAGAGCAAGCTCTCTCTTGGCACTTTGGATGTGGGACATACAGCGAGATGTTTGCTGCTTTTGCGTTTGGCTGTTGGGAGATTTACAGCACAAAGATATCTAGTTGATTTGAAGCAGTTCCGAGAAAGTCTAAACATAATCGCCACTTCTCCCTCCTGGCACTTTCCATGTGGGAGATATAGCAGGATGTATATTGGTTTTGAGGACAACTCAATGGACAGTGTAGGGAGAAAAGTTCCTGGCTCCTTGAATGCCGTTCCTGGAGACACTGCGATCAATGTGGGAGATATGTCAAGATGTGTGTTGTTTTGAGGACGGCTCTCTGGAGAGTCTTAGCAAAGAGGTCACAGGGATAATCAGAGCAATTCTCAGAGACACTGAGAACAAGATGGACAGTTCCCTCCTGGCACTTTCCCTGTAGGAGATACCGCAAGACGTTTCTGTAGATTGGGCACAGCGCTCTGCAGGGTGTTAGCAGAGACTTTCCCGGGACAGTGAAACCCTATGTCAGAGACACTGAGAAGAAGCCCCAATGTTCCCTCCAGGCACTTTCAGTGTGGGTGCCTTCTCCACGTGGTTCCTGGTTTCCCTGCAGCGCTGAAGAGAATGTTAGCAAAGAGGTAACCGGCACAGCGAAAACAGTACTCAAAGACAGGGAGAGCAAGCTCTCTCTTGGCACTTTGGATGTGGGACATACAGCGAGATGTTTGCTGCTTTTGCGTTTGGCTGTTGGGAGATTTACAGCACAAAGATATCTAGTTGATTTGAAGCAGTTCCGAGAAAGTCTAAACATAATCCCCACTTCTCCCTCCTGGCACTTTCCATGTGGGAGATATAGCAGGATGTATATTGGTTTTGAGGACAACTCAATGGACAGTGTAGGGAGAAAAGTTCCTGGCTCCTTGAATGCCGTTCCTGGAGACACTGCGATCAATGTGGGAGATATGTCAAGATGTGTGTTGGTTTTGAGGACGGCTCTCTGGAGAGTCTTAGCAAAGAGGTCACAGGGATAATCAGAGCAATTCTCAGAGACACTGAGAACAAGATGGACAGTTCCCTCCTGGCACTTTCCCTGTAGGAGATACCGCAAGACGTTTCTGTAGATTGGGCACAGCGCTCTGCAGGGTGTTAGCAGAGACTTTCCCGGGACAGTGAAACCCTATGTCAGAGACACTGAGAAGAAGCCCCAATGTTCCCTCCAGGCACTTTCAGTGTGGGTGCCTTCTCCACGTGGTTCCTGGTTTCCCTGCAGCGCTGAAGAGAATGTTAGCAAAGAGGTAACCGGCACAGCGAAAACAGTACTCAAAGAGAGGGAGAGCAAGCTCTCTCTTGGCACTTTGGATGTGGGACATACAGCGAGATGTTTGCTGCTTTTGCGTTTGGCTGTTGGGAGATTTACAGCACAAAGATATCTAGTTGATTTGAAGCAGTTCCGAGAAAGTCTAAACATAATCGCCACTTCTCCCTCCTGGCACTTTCCATGTGGGAGATATAGCAGGATGTATATTGGTTTTGAGGACAACTCAATGGACAGTGTAGGGAGAAAAGTTCCTGGCTCCTTGAATGCCGTTCCTGGAGACACTGCGATCAATGAGGGAGATATGTCAAGATGTGTGTTGGTTTTGAGGACGGCTCTCTGGAGAGTCTTAGCAAAGAGGTCACAGGGATAATCAGAGCAATTCTCAGAGACACTGAGAACAAGATGGACAGTTCCCTCCTGGCACTTTCCCTGTAGGAGATACCGCAAGACGTTTCTGTAGATTGGGCACAGCGCTCTGCAGGGTGTTAGCAGAGACTTTCCCGGGGACAGTGAAACCCTATGTCAGAGACACTGAGAAGAAGCCCCAATGTTCCCTCCAGGCACTTTCAGTGTGGGTGCCTTCTCCACGTGGTTCCTGGTTTCCCTGCAGCGCTGAAGAGAATGTTAGCAAAGAGGTAACCGGCACAGCGAAAACAGTACTCAAAGACAGGGAGAGCAAGCTCTCTCTTGGCACTTTGGATGTGGGACATACAGCGAGATGTTTGCTGCTTTTGCGTTTGGCTGTTGGGAGATTTACAGCACAAAGATATCTAGTTGATTTGAAGCAGTTCCGAGAAAGTCTAAACATAATCGCCACTTCTCCCTCCTGGCACTTTCCATGTGGGAGATATAGCAGGATGTATATTGGTTTTGAGGACAACTCAATGGACAGTGTAGGGAGAAAAGTTCCTGGCTCCTTGAATGCCGTTCCTGGAGACACTGCGATCAATGAGGGAGATATGTCAAGATGTGTGTTGGTTTTGAGGACGGCTCTCTGGAGAGTCTTAGCAAAGAGGTCACAGGGATAATCAGAGCAATTCTCAGAGACACTGAGAACAAGATGGACAGTTCCCTCCTGGCACTTTCCCTGTAGGAGATACCGCAAGACGTTTCTGTAGATTGGGCACAGCGCTCTGCAGGGTGTTAGCAGAGACTTTCCCGGGACAGTGAAACCCTATGTCAGAGACACTGAGAAGAAGCCCCAATGTTCCCTCCAGGCACTTTCAGTGTGGGTGCCTTCTCCACGTGGTTCCTGGTTTCCCTGCAGCGCTGAAGAGAATGTTAGCAAAGAGGTAACCGGCACAGCGAAAACAGTACTCAAAGACAGGGAGAGCAAGCTCTCTCTTGGCACTTTGGATGTGGGACATACAGCGAGATGTTTGCTGCTTTTGCGTTTGGCTGTTGGGAGATTTACAGCACAAAGATATCTAGTTGATTTGAAGCAGTTCCGAGAAAGTCTAAACATAATCGCCACTTCTCCCTCCTGGCACTTTCCATGTGGGAGATATAGCAGGATGTATATTGGTTTTGAGGACAACTCAATGGACAGTGTAGGGAGAAAAGTTCCTGGCTCCTTGAATGCCGTTCCTGGAGACACTGCGATCAATGTGGGAGATATGTCAAGATGTGTGTTGGTTTTGAGGACGGCTCTCTGGAGAGTCTTAGCAAAGAGGTCACAGGGATAATCAGAGCAATTCTCAGAGACACTGAGAACAAGATGGACAGTTCCCTCCTGGCACTTTCCCTGTAGGAGATACCGCAAGACGTTTCTGTAGATTGGGCACAGCGCTCTGCAGGGTGTTAGCAGAGACTTTCCCGGGACAGTGAAACCCTATGTCAGAGACACTGAGAAGAAGCCCCAATGTTCCTCCAGGCACTTTCAGTGTGGGTGCCTTCTCCACGTGGTTCCTGGTTTCCCTGCAGCGCTGAAGAGAATGTTAGCAAAGAGGTAACCGGCACAGCGAAAACAGTACTCAAAGACAGGGAGAGCAAGCTCTCTCTTGGCACTTTGGATGTGGGACATACAGCGAGATGTTTGCTGCTTTTGCGTTTGGCTGTTGGGAGATTTACAGCACAAAGATATCTAGTTGATTTGAAGCAGTTCCGAGAAAGTCTAAACATAATCGCCACTTCTCCCTCCTGGCACTTTCCATGTGGGAGATATAGCAGGATGTATATTGGTTTTGAGGACAACTCAATGGACAGTGTAGGGAGAAAAGTTCCTGGCTCCTTGAATGCCGTTCCTGGAGACACTGCGATCAATGTGGGAGATATGTCAAGATGTGTGTTGGTTTTGAGGACGGCTCTCTGGAGAGTCTTAGCAAAGAGGTCACAGGGATAATCAGAGCAATTCTCAGAGACACTGAGAACAAGATGGACAGTTCCCTCCTGGCACTTTCCCTGTAGGAGATACCGCAAGACGTTTCTGTAGATTGGGCACAGCGCTCTGCAGGGTGTTAGCAGAGACTTTCCCGGGACAGTGAAACCCTATGTCAGAGACACTGAGAAGAAGCCCCAATGTTCCCTCCAGGCACTTTCAGTGTGGGTGCCTTCTCCACGTGGTTCCTGGTTTCCCTGCAGCGCTGAAGAGAATGTTAGCAAAGAGGTAACCGGCACAGCGAAAACAGTACTCAAAGACAGGGAGAGCAAGCTCTCTCTTGGCACTTTGGATGTGGGACATACAGCGAGATGTTTGCTGCTTTTGCGTTTGGCTGTTGGGGAGATTTACAGCACAAAGATATCTAGTTGATTTGAAGCAGTTCCGAGAAAGTCTAAACATAATCGCCACTTCTCCCTCCTGGCACTTTCCATGTGGGAGATATAGCAGGATGTATATTGGTTTTGAGGACAACTCAATGGACAGTGTAGGGAGAAAAGTTCCTGGCTCCTTGAATGCCGTTCCTGGAGACACTGCGATCAATGTGGGAGATATGTCAAGATGTGTGTTGGTTTTGAGGACGGCTCTCTGGAGAGTCTTAGCAAAGAGGTCACAGGGATAATCAGAGCAATTCTCAGAGACACTGAGAACAAGATGGACAGTTCCCTCCTGGCACTTTCCCTGTAGGAGATACCGCAAGACGTTTCTGTAGATTGGGCACAGCGCTCTGCAGGGTGTTAGCAGAGACTTTCCCGGGACAGTGAAACCCTATGTCAGAGACACTGAGAAGAAGCCCCAATGTTCCCTCCAGGCACTTTCAGTGTGGGTGCCTTCTCCACGTGGTTCCTGGTTTCCCTGCAGCGCTGAAGAGAATGTTAGCAAAGAGGTAACCGGCACAGCGAAAACAGTACTCAAAGACAGGGAGAGCAAGCTCTCTCTTGGCACTTTGGATGTGGGACATACAGCGAGATGTTTGCTGCTTTTGCGTTTGGCTGTTGGGAGATTTACAGCACAAAGATATCTAGTTGATTTGAAGCAGTTCCGAGAAAGTCTAAACATAATCGCCACTTCTCCCTCCTGGCACTTTCCATGTGGGAGATATAGCAGGATGTATATTGGTTTTGAGGACAACTCAATGGACAGTGTAGGGAGAAAAGTTCCTGGCTCCTTGAATGCCGTTCCTGGAGACACTGCGATCAATGTGGGAGATATGTCAAGATGTGTGTTGGTTTTGAGGACGGCTCTCTGGAGAGTCTTAGCAAAGAGGTCACAGGGATAATCAGAGCAATTCTCAGAGACACTGAGAACAAGCTCGACAATTCCCTCCTGGCACTTTCCCTGTAGGAGATACCGCAAGACGTTTCTGTAGATTGGGCACAGCGCTCTGCAGGGTGTTAGCAGAGACTTTCCCGGACAGTGAAACCCTATGTCAGAGACACTG